>NW_026607177.1:322500-360000 GCF_029890125.1 Rhinichthys klamathensis goyatoka
CAATCAATTCCCCACAGACACAATCAAGCCCCGCCCACATGTGTTCTTGTTCCTGAAGCGCTTCACTCGATATACGACACAATAGAGGAGAAGACCAGCGCTACTTCCCTTTCATGATGAGTTATCAGTTGGCCGGCTGTACTGTAGTCCCGAGTACTAACTGTCCCGACTGATAGGCGGATGCTTTCAGACTTCTTTGTGTGTGTGAGTGTGTGTTCTGTGAAGAGCATCAAAAGTTGCACATTACAGTGTGTTTGACAGCGTTAGGCAGTGTAGCCAATCACAGGCATATCTGTTGAGCATGTGGACGCAGTGGCCAATCAGAGGAGCTTAAGGAAGCCAGAATCCTCTCAGTAAACTAATAAAACTCCATCGGTCGGATCAGTCGGGATCAGACTTGTGTTGATGATACCGCTTCCCAGAATGCCTGTGTGATTGCTTGCATCTAATCGTCTCCAGTCATGAATGAGAGATTCCAGTCTTTTCTCTTCCAGCTGAGGAATGAAGTGTGTCTGGCTGAGGCTTTTATTAAAAGTGATTCAGTTTATGGCGGTTTGCTTGTGATCTTCCTTATTTGTCACTTTGGTTAAAAGCATCTGCTAAATGTATAAATTCGAGTGTGTGTGTGTGTGTGTGTGTCTGGGATTCTAATGAATGACCTTGAGCTTGATGACTCTGATGGCCACACACACACTCACACACGAGCCGGTGACGTCAGCACACACTCATGACTCTGTCAGTGGATCTTCAGGACAGGATGATGTGTGTGTACTGGAGGTTGTAATCTGACGTTGTGTTCAGTTTCTCTCTCGTGTGTGTGTACTGGAGGTTGTGTTTTCCTCAGAGTCTCACGCTGGGCTGGAAAGGGAAGAATCTCGTCTGTCGCACATGTACAGTTATTGTTCATAATACCAGCGCTGACTGATTACATGTTTGCCCGAGTGTGAACAGAACAGAAATGGTGTGTATGCAGAAAGTTGTGTAGTGTTGTTGTTGTAACAAACACACACATTTCAATAATGTCTTAATTACTCAGCGTGTCTTTTATTCATGAGTTTTTCACACTGAATGTTGCGTGTTGAATCGTCATCTTTTGTGTGTGTGAGATTGACACGAGACCTGAGAGGAAAAGCAACATATGCAGTGCGACATAGTGAAGATTCAGAGAGAAGAAGGAGGATGGAGACCACTTTGTTTTTGGCGTTTGGGCACAAGGTCATTTTTACACACACACACACACACACACACACACACACACACACACACACACACACACACACACACACACACACACACACACACACACACACACACACACACACACACACACACACACACAGCCTGACAACATGCTGAGTCAAATGTCATTCTTGATTAGATGTGGCTTGCGGTGTGCGGTTGTGTGAGTGTGTCTGTGTGTGTGTGTGAGTTTGTGCGCTTGTGTGTGTGTGTGAGTGTGTCTGTGTGTGTGCGTGTGAGTTTGTGCGCTTGTGTGTGTGTGTGTGTGTGTGTGTGTGTTGATGAGTCTGTGGGTCTGAGCAGCTTCAGTGTGTGTCAGGGTTAGTGTGTGTGTGTTGATGAGTCTGAGCAGCTGCAGTGTGTGTGTGAGTGTGTGTGAGTTGTCAGTCGGGTTCCTTCGGCTTGTTTCTCGGCTCTCCTGTATAACCGGATCTGTCTGCTGATCCTGTAGGAGGAGGTTAACTCGACTCTCAGACGCTCGGCTCGCTTTAGACTTTATTGAGAGACTCAGTCTTCGTGTGTCTCGTCGGCTCAGATTACTGCTTGTTCTTTTTTTTAATTAACATCTATGACTCCATCTCCAGTGTACACTTAATTATAAGTATTAGCAGGAGTAATTATAATTATTATTTTTTTTGCACATGGATAGATTTAACGGCATGCTAGTTCAATAACCCTTTCCAGCGATTCCCTGTGACCTCTTTTGCTTGCTAATTTCCTGTCATTGCCTTCTTGGCTTTGCTGATGTATTACCCACAGTTCATTGCAGTCTGAGCCTCTGGTGTCATTTTAATGACCAAAAAACTCATTTAGCAAAATTGACCAGCAGAAATCTTGAGAAATTAGTTTTACCCACTGACTGTGTGTGTGTGTGTGTGTGTGTGGCCAGCAAGTAAAGTACACATATGAATCAATATTCCATTTCAATATTTAGATCTGAAGACGTGAGGCTGTGTAATTTGCGGGCTGGTCATCAAGTGTGTGTTCTGGCTGATTCTCGAACTCATCGATTGATTTGTGTTTCACGTTTGAGCCGCTTCACTCAGTATTGCTTACTTTATAATTCCTTAAAAAACACCCAAGCTTTGTAAATGACACGCGCCGACTGAACTGAACTTGACCGAATCCCAGCGATGCTCTAATTTTATATTAATGTATGAAATGAAAGTGCTTCTGTATTTTCAGCTCTTCTCGTGTGATTGCGTCCTCAGGATGAATCGTTTGTTCCGTTAAATAATTAGAATCTCTGTTTTTTTCTGAATTAAGTTGTAGGAAATTACTAGTTATTCAGGTTTTTATATCAGCTATGCATTTCGTTAATTTTGTGAATTGGTAAGTTTCGTCAGAGCGTGAAGAAATATACAGCTGAGTATCATCAGCATAACAGTGAAAACTAATGCCATGCTTCCTAATGATATCTCCTAAGGGTAGCATGTACAGTGTGTGTGTGTGTGTGTGTGTGAGAGGGTAGCATGTACAGAGTGAACAGCAGCGGTCCTAGCACTGAGTCTTGTGGTACGCCATACTGAACTTGTGATCGATAAGACATCTCTTCATTTACTGCTACAAACTGATAACGGTCAGTTAAGTGTGATTTAAACCATGCTAGTGCAACTCCACTAATGCCAACATAGTTTTCTAGTCTATTTAAAAGAATGTTGTGGTCAATAGTATCAAATGCAGCACTAAGATCGAGTAACACTAATAGAGAGATACAACCGCGATCGGGTGATAAGAGCAAATCATGTGTGACTCTGATGAGAGCGGTCTCAGTGCTATGGTACGGTCTAAATCCTGACTGAAAAACCTCGCAGATATCATTTCTTTCTAAAAAGGAACACATGAGAGGATACTGCCTTTTCTAGGTTATAATTTTGTCCCTAATATTATCAATCTTGCAAGTACGGAAGTTCATAAAGTCATTACTGCTGTGCTGTTTGGAAATGTCTGGGGTTGAAGCTTTATTTCTTGTTAATTTAGCCACTGTAGCAAATAAATACCTAGGGTTGTATTTGCCTAATTTTAAGACCTGCTATCAACCAGATGATTTTTTAAAATGATGTCCTGATACACAAAACCATAGAATTCAAAAGGGCTTGTCCTTTATTTCCACATGACTGTATGGCTTTATGTGAGTATATTTATGTGGGCAGAGTTATATATGTTTGTAGTTTATAGGACTATGAATCTGTAAAGGTTTCATTAATGTGATCTGGAGCTGCTGATGTGTTTGGGTTTGATCAGGACTGCTGTGTTAAATGTGAGATACTTGGGAACGTTTATCAAATGAGTAAATGACTCTGATGGGAACCTTCGGCTGCTTAAGGTGTTTTTCTGCCAGGAAGCTTTTCACAGATGGACTGAAGCTAATTAAAATGCAATAATGTCCAATTTGATGTAGTTATTTTTTGGCAGGAGTCTTTGGTGTCCATCTTTCGTTCAGAGAGAATCACAAGTGCTCACAATCTTCAGTCTGATGGAGCTCAACTTACTGGCTCAATAGCCATGTGTCCACTGTCGGGCTCAAAGCTAGCGTGCTAGTGCGTGCCAGGCTAGTCGCGGTTCCTCGGGGCTTGATCAGGCCTCCTCGGGGCCAACGGCCAGGGGGTTTTGGCCTGCCGAATACCTTGGTCCAAAGCGGGCCAGCGGGGCTTGAACAGAAGCAGGAGGCGGTCAACACAGTCTCATTTCCCATGGTATTATATCAGGCTACCTGCTAATTTCAACATTTAAGACATTTTAAACAATTATCCGCTCAGAACTCTCTTTAAGACACCAGCGAGTGCTTGAAATAACTTCCTTGCGATCTGACAGGGATTCTGATCCCTGTATGAAGCAGAAATACATTTATATGCGATGGGAAAGGCTACTTATGCTAATCATTGTGGCAATAAATACACGTGTCTATGGGAAATACCAGAGACTGCTTGAAGAACGTAGACAAATCGTATATGATTATAATGGTGTATTTATTTGGTTTCATGTTTTATGTGTCGTGTCTCTTCCCTGTGCCGTTATTGATAAGGGACGAATGCATCTGCACACACTCCGGTTCACTGCTGTAACTCATAACTCCAGTTGCTCGTGAGCTCCCTCTGTTGCTCTGGCTGAAGGTATAAAAGTACAGTGAGACAGAGAGATCACTCAAACCTCCGCAGATCGCAATCATCGCATTATTTTGTGGAAAATTAATAGAAATGCTCAGAAATGTGACTAAAACATATGGGGCCCTATCTTGCACCCGGCGCAAATGACTTTGTACACTGACGCATGTCTCATTCCCTCCACAGACACACGTCGGTAAACTAGGGAATGAACTTGCGCTCCCTGGGCGGGTCGGCGCAAAGAGGAGGCGTGTTTCGGCGCAAACATTCCCTAGTGCTATTTTGCAGTTCCAGAAAACAATTGCACCACTGACCAGAACTAACCCAGTCTAAAGTCAGTGGCGCGGTGCGCGTTGTTCATAATGCTATTTTAAGCGCGCATGCTTGGCCATAATGTAGCGCATACACTTTGATTCTCTCATCAACACAGATGCAGCAGTTTTTATTTTTGCAAATCATACATAATAACAAGGAAAAATATTAACACATGAGGGAAATCATTGTGGTGTCCATGAAGATGTAAAAAATGTAGGCCTAAATCTAGCTTACACATTTACCCAAAATTTTCAGGCTATTTGTAGTAATTACGGATCAGACCTGTTTGCCCAATAGTGGCAAGACACATATGTATATAAGGACATCTGACAAATTAGTTTGTCCGTCAAGAACCAGGAAAAAAAAAAATCTCCCATCCCCATACACCGTCACTTCTCTGTCTTTCACGGCCCTGACAAGAGCGCCGGTCTCCTCGGCTGTGAACCGCTCCTGGCGCGCGTCTGCTAAATCCGCCGTTATAATAGCAATCCGCCATGCAACATGCGCACCTGCCCTTAAAGGGTATGTTGGATGACGCTCTGATTGGTTTATTTCACGTTACGCCCAAACCACACTTATGAATAATGAAGCTATTTCAGACCAACCCCTTTTAAACTTGCGTCGGGCGCAAGAGGCATTTATCCCGCCGGGAAAATAGCAACAGAGCCCAAGACCCGCCCACAGAGTTACTTGCGCTTCGCGCTTGATACTTACGTTTCAGATCGTTAAAATAGGGCCCATGATGTTTTATCTAATTATGTAAGCCTTTGGACATAAAAGCCTTAATAGAGTTGTTTTGTACATTCCTGTGATCTACAGTAAATGGACGTGTAACTGAATAGGCATGTGTCATTACACATTCTCTTTTTGTGTGAAATGGTAAATATCAATTTGATTCAGCATGATTGATGTGCGCTCCTGAACAGATTAATAAATTAATGTCAATGTAAAAAAAATGTTATTGTAAAACATTGGTTACACACACAAAGTCAGGTAACATTAACACCTTACATAAACGAGAACCGACAAAGACTAACTGAACAGAAGGAGACTAAATACAGATACCAATGAACAATGACGAGGTGAACACAGGTGACACGGATGATGATGACGATAAACAGGTGTGTAATGACGATAAACAAGTGTGAAATAATTATGCTGGGATCTTAAGTCTTTAAGTAAAGACCAATCGTTGGCTTCTGTTCTGCTCATTTTGCGATCTGGCTAGTTTCAGTCAGCTGGTGAAACGCTGGGGTTTTGTGACGGCTTGTTTTAGAGCGTCTCTGCGGAGCTACTGGCCCAACACTGGAAACACAGCTGGAGATTGGGCTCGGTGCTTCAGGTCCTGTTAGCCCTGACTCACACTGGCCCAACACTGGAAACACAGCTGGAGTTTGGGCTCGGTGGTTCGGGTCCTGTTAGCCCTGACTCACACTGACCCAACGTTGGAAACACAGCTGGAGTTTGGGCTCGGTGGTTCGGGTCCTGTTAGCCCTGACTCACACTGACCCAACACTGGAAACACAGCTGGAGTTTGGGCTCGGTGGTTCGGGACCTGTTAGACCTGACTCACACTGACCCAACACTGGAAACACAGCTGGAGTTTGGGCTCGGTGGTTCGGGTCCTGTTAGCCCTGACTCACACTGACCCAACGTTGGAAACACAGCTGGAGTTTGGGCTCGGTGGTTCGGGTCCTGTTAGCCCTGACTCACACTGACCCAACACTGGAAACACAGCTGGAGTTTGGGCTCGGTGGTTCGGGTCCTGATAGCCCTGACTCACACTGGCCCAACACTGGAAACACAGCTGGAGTTTGGGCTCGGTGGTTCGGGTCCTGTTAGCCCTGACTCACACTGGCCCAACACTGGAAACACAGCTGGAGTTTGGGCTCGGTGGTTCGGGTCCTGTTAGACCTGACTCACACTGGCCCAACACTGGAAACACAGCTGGAGTTTGGGCTCGGTGGTTCGGGTCCTGTTAGACCTGACTCACACTGACCCAACACTGGAAACACAGCTGGAGTTTGTGCTCGGTGGTTCGGGTCCTGTTAGCCCTGACTCACACTGACCCAACGTTGGAAACACAGCTGGAGTTTGGGCTCGGTGGTTCGGGTCCTGTTAGCCCTGACTCACACTGGCCCAACACTGGAAACACAGCTGGAGTTTGGGCTCGGTGGTTCGGGTCCTGTTAGCCCTGACTCACACTGGCCCAACACTGGAAACACAGCTGGAGTTTGGGTTTGGTGGTTCGGGTCCTGATACCCCTGACTCACACTGGCCCAACACTGGAAACACAGCTGGAGTTTGGGCTCGGTGGTTCGGGTCCTGTTAGCCCTGACTCACACTGGCCCAACACTGAAAACACAGCTGGAGTTTGGGCTCGGTGGTTCGGGACCTGTTAGCCCTGACTCACACTGACCCAACACTGTAAACACAGCTGGAGTTTGGGCTCGGTGGTTCAGGTCCTGTTAGCCCTGACTCACACTGGCCCAACACTGGAAACACAGCTGGAGTTTGTGCTCGGTGGTTCGGGTCCTGTTAGCCCTGACTCACACTGGCCCAACACTGGAAACACAGCTGGAGTTTGGGTTTGGTGGTTCGGGTCCTGATACCCCTGACTCACACTGGCCCAACACTGGAAACACAGCTGGAGTTTGGGCTCGGTGGTTCGGGTCCTGTTAGCCCTGACTCACACTGGCCCAACACTGAAAACACAGCTGGAGTTTGGGCTCGGTGGTTCGGGACCTGTTAGCCCTGACTCACACTGACCCAACACTGTAAACACAGCTGGAGTTTGGGCTCGGTGGTTCAGGTCCTGTTAGCCCTGACTCACACTGGCCCAACACTGGAAACACAGCTGGAGTTTGGGCTCGGTGGTTCGGGTCCTGTTAGCCCTGACTCACACTGGCCCAACACTGGAAACACAGCTGAAGTTTGGGTTTGGTGGTTCGGGTCCTGTTAGCCCTGACTCACACTGGCCCAACACTGGAAACACAGCTGGAGTTTGGGCTCGGTGCTTCAGGTCCTGTTAGCCCTGACTCACTGGCCCAACACTGGAAACACAGCTGGAGTTTGTGCTCGGTGGTACGGGTCCTGTTAGCCCTGACTCACACTGGCCCAACACTGGAAACACAGCTGGAGTTTGGGTTTGGTGGTTCGGGTCCTGTTAGCCCTGACTCACACTGACCCAACACTGGAAACACAGCTGGAGTTTGGGCTCGGTGCTTCAGGTCCTGTTAGCCCTGACTCACACTGGCCCAACACTGGAAACACAGCTGGAGTTTGGGTTTGGTGGTTCGGGTCCTGTTAGCCCTGACTCACACTGACCCAACACTGGAAACACAGCTGGAGTTTGGGCTCGGTGCTTCAGGTCCTGTTAGCCCTGACTCACACTGGCCCAACACTGGAAACACAGCTGGAGTTTGGGTTTGGTGGTTCGGGTCCTGATACCCCTGACTCACACTGACCCAACACTGGAAAATAAAGATATTGATCATTTTCTCTCCTTAAACTAGCTCTTTATATTAGTTTGGTCTTCCGCTCAAGAAACAGCCATCAGTGTAACTTCAAGAAATTAAATATCGTCTAACATAAGTGTTTGTGTGTGTGTTTGTGTGCGAGTGTGTGTGTGTTAGTAGCTATATTTCTTGTCCTTTGACAGTTTTATGAAGGAAGGAATCTAAATAAACAATCCAGAGTTGGCACAGACAGTCTGTAGGACATTTTCAGCCTCTCACTGTGGATTATAACACTGTAATTTGTCCTTTTGAGATCTGTACACTACAACACAGCTATATATTGAACTGTTCATCATGAGCCGCTTTGCAATAATGTTCTTAGATGCTGTCTTTCTAGGGAACTTACAATTAAGAACGCAAATCAGTTTAGCAGTTATCAGGACAGGCTGCTAAGAATAAAGTACACCAGCGCTGCTTGGCTTTAAAGGGACAATTCTGCCAGAAATCACAATTCTGTCATCATTTACTCTTCATAATGTTGTTCAAACCGGTATGATTTTATTCTTCTGCTGAAGACAAAAGACAGACACATCTGACACATTCACTGATGGTTTAACAGCCATTAGTGTCAGTCATGTTATTCCCTCTCAGATTAAGACCTATTTTGATATTTTATTCATTAAAGCTGTTTGATTGTGTTTTACTGCTGGAACATGAAGGTGTTTGAGAATGTGAGAATTTTTTTTTTAATTATTGAAGTTTTAGAAGCAACAGGGATGTTTTCATACCATCATATTGAATCTGATGACATAGATGAAAAGTATTTCTGTAGATCTTTATACAATCATTCATAAAAATATAAAGCTTCTTTATTGGTATCAATGAACCTTTAACATCCATAATGGATCATTTTCATTGCACAGAAGGTTCTTTAGATTATTAAAATGTTCTTCTCAATAAGAAAAAAAAAGGTTCTTTTAAGAACTGATCCCTGAAAGGTTCTTTGGGAACTGAAAATGGTTCTTCTATAGCATCACTGTGGAAACCCTCTTTTGGACCTTTATTTTAAGAGTTTACAGATCGTTTCAAAGCAGCTTCACTGTAATACACAGGAAAATAACAGAATCAATGATTCAAACTTTATCATGTGAGCTTCATCTGCAGGGTTAAAGGCTTGATGGGTGAGTTTTCTGGTTCCCTTTCGAAAAGTTTACTCGTATTGCGTCATTACTAGACGCTATGGGGAAAACTCCTTTTTCTCTGATTTATTGAAGCCTTTTATTCAATAACGCAGTGCTACGGCACAGCCATAACAGTGCAGAGATGAAGGCACGCTAGTGGCTGGGCAGTGGGAACTGCACGAACCTATTGCAAAGTGGCGTGTCTGCGCGAGCCAATCGGAGCACGTCCTGCCGAACCGAGCGCAGAGCCCGCCAAAGGGGGCGGGGCATCTGCCTATAAAAGCAGCTCATTTCGCCATAGGATTTCAGGTTAATTCTCCTTCAGCAATGATCTACTGACCTTCGTTGATTCTCTCCAAGCCTTTGGAACAGAGCCCTGCAGTGGAAATGAGTGAAGCTTCGGCACTCCACAGCGACCAGCAGCTGATCGTTCAGCTGTTCTCACAGTCTCCCCTGCGCTCAAACGGCGAGCACATTTCATAGTAATTGTAATAGAATTGTAGTAGAAGTAGAGGCAGTATTCATACTAATAATAATAATTATAACAAAGATAAAAATAGCAGCGATAGTAGCAGTGGCAACAAACAGCATTCATGATAATAATAGTAGGAGTAGTGGTAGCACTGTATTTTTAATAATAATAATAGTAATTATAATAATACATATAGATCAGTCAATAAAATTATTGTGAATATACACTATTCTCTAGGCCTGGAAGCCACTCTACCACTGCCGGTGAGCACAACCAACAGACCTCCCCGACATAGACCCCCCACCGTCAGAGACACCCAACCCCAACAGTTAAGCCTCTATGTTTCGCTGAGTCTTCCTCCGCAGAGTAAGATGGGGCACCATAACAGGCACCTCCAGACCAAGCTCACCTAGTCTGGTTGTGACCTGACAGGACATAAGTCAAGTTTGGTTGCCCCTTTGTTTTTGTTTTTTTGGTAATCTGTGGCTTGGTAGACCCTGGTGTGCACTGGTTAGCTCCCTAGCCAGAGACACCACATCCAGCCCAGATATCCGTCCACCATGTTTATTTTGCATGACAGAAGGGATTGGGGGCATGGGTGGTAAAAAAGGAGGGGCCAGTCAACCCCCCCCCCAAAAAAACAAAAAGAAACGTGTTACTAATGACCATGTTGACAAGATGTGCCAGTCGCACCCACCGACAGCACCTAGAACAGTTGCCGGAAAAGAGCTTTCTAAAAGAGAAAATCGCGACGTTTTTGCAAATGTTAAAACCATGAACTTTGAAACGAATTCTCTCGCGAGTATGCCCAGGGGATTGTTTTTTCTCAGTGGATCTGAAAGATGCATACTTTCCTATCCATTACAGAGCGTTTTTTGAGATTCGCGTTCAAAGGGATGGCATTCTAGTATACAGTCCTACCATTCGCACTGTCTCTGGCACCACGCACTTTTACGAAAGTGCATGGACGCAGCACTTTCCCCCCTGAGACAGAAGGGGATGCGCATCCCAGACTACCTCGATGACTGGCCCAGTCGGAGGCAGAATTGAACTCTCACAGATCTGTGCTCCTCAGCCATTCGAAATGCCTAGGACTCAGAATCAACATAGCCAAGAGCCCGCTATCTCCCTGCCAGGCGAGCTCGACTCGACCCGAATGCGGGTGTGGGTGCGCTCAGACTGTCCAGCAGGTTGCGGCTTCGTTCAGAGAAGGGGTTTCCTCCCCCCTCAGAACTTTCCAAAGGATGCTAGGCCTCATGGCCTGTGCGAGGGCAGACCAACTTCCGGCTCCTTGTCGAGCTCGGACAAGTGGCTGCATATAAACTGCCTGGAAATGCTGGTGTTTTTTCTGGCCCTTAAAACCTTGCTGCCAGACCTAATAGGACACGAGGTCTTAGTCCGGTCGGACAACATGGCTGTAGTATCCTACATAAACCACCAGGGTGGACTCAAATCGAAGCCTCTGTACAGGCTAGCCAGACGTCTCCTCTTTTGAGCACAACGCAACCTGCACATGCCGGGCAGACTGAACCAGAGAGCAGACATGCTGCGAATGGCCCAGTCTCCCCCTTTACGCTTTTCTCCCAGTCGCAGGAGAGACGCACATTCCTTCTGGTGGCCCCTCTCTGGCTGACCCAACCCTGGTTCCCCGAGATGATTCAGCTGCTAGCAGCAAATACCCCTGAGGAAAGACCTCCTTTCCCAGGCGAACAGGACGATCTGGCACCCCTCACCCGAGCTGTGGGCCCTCCATGTGTGGCCCCTCAACGGGGACTTTTCGACCTCCCAGAGAGTGTCCTAAACACTATATCTGAGGCTAGAGCCCCGTCCATGAGACTTAAATGGTCTGTCTTCTCCAAATGGTGCTCCACACGGAGCCAAGATCCTACTTCATGTGAAGTACCACTGGTACTTTCCTTCCTACATGTGCTGCTGGACGCGGGTCGTACCCCTTCCACACTCAAAGTCTATGTTGGGGCCATAGCAGCGTTCCACGCTCCTGTGGCCGGCCAGTCGCCTTGGGTTTGGGCCTAACGACTCTAAGTGTCCTAGGCTAGGGCTGTAAAACATGTCGTTCTCTTTGAACATAGCATTTCATGATTGGACTGGTTCCCCATAGCGTCTAGCAAAGACGCAATACTCGTTCCCGTTATCTCAGGGAACTGAGGTTATGTTAGTTCCCTGTGAACATGCATTATGTTCTTTGAGATCTGGGATGGTTTTAGGGTTCTGAGTTTGATTCTCTAGGTCTGACAGTCCTGATCCAGCAGCTCCAGGTTTAGCAGACGCTTCAGACTGAACACCCGTTGTAGATGTTCAATACCGTCGAGCTTCAGCAGCAGTCCTGTCTCACTCGCTCTTTCTGTCTGTCTCACTCTCTCTTTCTGTCTGTCTCACTCTCTCTGTTTGTCTGTCTCACTCTCCCTTTCTGTTTTTTTCTGTCTCTGTCCTTTTGAAATTTAATTCATACAGCTAAAATGATAACAGTCTCCTCATTAGACCTGAGGTTACCAAGGAAACAGAGCCAGCAAAGAGTTTTGTTCATATGTAGTTGTGAAGTCAAACACTCACTCACTCACTCACTCACTCACTCACTCACTCACTCACTCACTCACTCACTCACTCACTCACTCACTCACTCTCTCTCTCTCTCACTCTCTCACTCACTCACTCTCTCTCTCTCTCTCACTCACTCACTCACTCACTCTCTCACTCACTCACTCACTCACTCACACTCACTCACTCACTCACTCACTCACTCACACACTCACTCTCTCACTCACTCACTCACTCACTCACTCACTCACTCACTCACTCACTCACTCACTCACTCACTCACTCACTCACTCACTCACTCACTCACTCACTCACACACTCACTCACTCACTCACTCACTCTCACACTCACACTCACTCACTCACTCACTCACTCACTCACTCACACACTCACACACTCACTCACTCACTCACTCACTCACTCACTCACTCACTCACTCACTCTCTCTCACTCTCTCACTCACTCACTCACACACACACTCACTCACTCACTCACTCTCTCTCTCACTCACTCACTCACTCACTCACTCACTCACTCACTCACTCACACACTCACACACTCACTCACTCACTCACTCACTCAAACACTCACTCACTCACTCACTCACTCACTCTCTCACTCACTCTCTCACTCTCTCTCTCACTCACTCACTCACTCACTCACTCACTCACTCACTCACTCACTCACTCACTCTCTCACTCACTCACTCACTCACTCACTCACTCACTCACTCACTCACTCACTCACTCACTCACTCACTCACTCACTCACTCACTCACTCACTCACTCACTCACTCACTCACTCACTCACTCACTCACTCACTCTCTCACTCTCTCACTCACACACACACTCACTCACTCACTCACTCTCTCTCTCACTCACTCACTCACTCACTCACTCACTCACACACTCACACACTCACTCACTCACTCACTCACTCAAACACTCACTCACTCACTCACTCACTCACTCACTCACTCACTCACTCACTCACTCACTCACTCTCTCACTCTCTCACTCTCTCTCACTCTCTCACTCACTCACTCACACACACACTCACTCACTCACTCACTCACTCTCACTCACTCACTCACTCTCACTCACTCACTCACTCACTCACTCACTCTCTCACTCACTCTCTCACTCTCTCACTCTCTCACTCACTCACTCACTCACTCACTCACTCACTCTCTCACTCTCTCACTCTCTCACTCACTCACTCACTCACTCACTCACTCACTCACTCACTCACTCACTCACTCACTCACTCACTCACTCACTCACTCACTCACTCACTCACTCACACATATGGTCACTCGTCTGTCCAGATCTCACAGTTAGTGTGTTGTGTTTGCTAAACAGACATCTGTTGGCTTTAGGGTAAATAAAAACGAGCTGTAATATATCCAGCAATTCTCCACATTTCACATAATTGCACCTGTTTTCATCTCATACTTCAACTGAGTGTTTACAGTCCATTAAATTTAGTTGAAGAAAAGTAATTTCATTTGTTCTGCGGTAGAGTAATTGTTTGATTTAATTAAACGGTTTGCTGGAGGTTGTAGAATCAGACATTTTCACGACACACTTGCTAGAACAAATCCAAGATCAACTGATACACACACATCCATAATCATAATTCCTCATCTTTCTGATGGCTTAGAGATCTTGATCATATCCATTATTATCTCTAACATCTGCACATCATCTTTCAGGATCAAAACTGATTCTGTTCTATTTGTTCTACATGTGTGAGTGTGTGAGTGTGTGTGAGTGTGAGTGTGAGTGTCTGTGTGAGTGTGTGTGTGTGTGTCAGTGTGTGTTTCAGAAGCAGCTGTAGTTTGAGTCTGACACACAGTCCAGTTCTTCATCAAACGTTGTGTGTGTGTGTGTGTGTGTGTGTCAGTGTGTGTTTCAGAAGCAGCTGTAGTTTGAGTCTGACACACAGTCCAGTTCTTCATCAAACGTTGTGTGTGTGTGTGTGTGTGTGTGTGTGTCAGTGTGTGTTTCAGAAGCAGCTGTAGTTTTAGTCTGACACACAGTCCAGTTCTTCATCAAACGTTGTGTGTGTGTGTGTGTGTGTGGCCTGGTAAACCCTACGTTATGGGGACAAAATGTCCCCACAAGGATGGCAATATCCGAAATCCTTGTTCGTGTGGGGACATTTTTTGGTCCCCATGAGGAAATCAGCTTATAAATCACACTAAGTGATGTTGTTTGAAAATGTAAAAATGCAGAATGTTTCCTGTGATGGGTAGGTTTAGGGATAGGGTTAGTGTAAGGGAATAGAATATACAGTCTGTACAGTATAAAAATCATTATGTCTATGGAAAGTCCCCATAAAACATGAAAACACAACATGTGTGTGTGTGTGTGTGTGTGTGTGTGTCAGTGTGTGTGTCAGAAGCAGCTGTAGTTTGAGTCTGACACACAGTCCAGTTCTTCATCAGGCTTTATTAGACCTGTGCCTCGTGTCTCTCCTGAAGGTAAAGTGTGTGTTTCTCCCTCGAGCGCTCAGACACACACGGCCTCCAGCACACGCATGACCTTTGCTTTCATTGGCTGAGTGTGAAGTCCAGGTCTCTGCTGGTTTAATTAAGACACTCGTTCACTCGCCCTGTTCTTCAGTTCATCTTCCTTCACCGGTGTCTCTCACTCCTGCAATTAAAGCTTCTGAACGCATGAAAGCAGAGGGTCTAATGAAGAACAGAGCCGTTACAGCACAGCTTCTGACCTGTGAGTGTGTGTGTGTGTGTGTGTGTGTGTGTGTGTGTGTGTGTGTGTGTCTTCATCAACAAGAGCAAGAAAAATAAGAGATAGAGACAAGGAAAGGATACAAATATCATCACAGCGTAGGTTTTGGTATCTATTGAATTTTAGTGATTCTGATATTTATTTATTCCCAGTTTTGATTCCAGTAAGGTAAAGACATTTTTTCAAACATATTTTTTCTGCTTTCCTTTGACAAAATGTTCTGTTGCAGCTGATTTCCATGAACAAAAATCAGCAGCCTAAAGAACATTTTCCTATGGTTTTACCAAAAATATCACAGCACAAATAACTGATCTAACTAATATAAAGTGAGTACACATGTAATGTGTGTTTCATTCATACTCGTGCAGAAAGTCCACAACTCAGACTGATAGACGAAATCAAACTTATAACGTTCCAGGATCTCCCTTAAATAAAGAAAGTCATCCAGCTATTGCTGTAATAAAACGTTTGACTGATGAAACATGAAGACAATAAACACAGAATTGTAACAGTATATGGTTTGTCTGTGTTCTTCTTGGCATCTCGGGTATTTTCATTGGAATTAGGTATATTTATATTTCGTAGCATGTGCAACATATCTCGCACTGTATGTATGTGTGTGTGTGTGTGTGTATGTTTGTATATATCAAATGATAATGAATCACATTGATAAACGCGTGCAGATTTGCGAGCTGCTCCACTGCAGAGGCCGGTGAAGGTGTCCGTGTGATTGACAGCAGTGAAGGGCGGGATCAGTGACCTCCTGTGAGTGATGTCACAGTGATTGACAGCGGTGGAGGGCGGGATCAGTGAGCTCCTGTGAGTGATGTCACAGTGATTGACAGCGGTGGAGGGCGGGATCAGTGACCTCCTGTGAGTGATGTCACAGTGATTGACAGCGGTGGAGGGCGGGATCAGTGAGCTCCTGTGAGTGATGTCACAGTGATTGACAGCGGTGGAGGGCGGGATCAGTGAGCTCCTGTGAGTGATGTCACAGTGATTGACAGCGGTGGAGGGCGGGATCAGTGACCTCCTGTGAGTGATGTCACAGTGATTGACAGCAGTGAAGGGCGGGATCAGTGACTTCCTGTGAGTGATGTCACAGTGATTGACAGCAGTGAAGGGCGGGATCAGTGACCTCCTGTGAGTGATGTCACAGTGATTGACAGCGGTGGAGGGCGGGATCAGTGAGCTCCTGTGAGTGATGTCACAGTGATTGACAGCGGTGGAGAGCGGGATCAGTGACCTCCTGTGAGTGATGTCACAGTGATTGACAGCAGTGAAGGGCGGGATCAGTGAGCTCCTGTGAGTGATGTCACAGTGATTGACAGCGGTGGAGGGCGGGATCAGTGAGCTCCTGTGAGTGATGTCACAGTGATTGACAGCAGTGAAGGGCGGGATCAGTGACCTCCTGTGAGTGATGTCACAGTGATTGACAGCGGTGGAGGGCGGGATCAGTGAGCTCCTGTGAGTGATGTCACAGTGATTGACAGCGGTGGAGGGCGGGATCAGTGAGCTCCTGTGAGTGATGTCACAGTGATTGACAGCAGTGAAGGGCGGGATCAGTGACCTCCTGTGAGTGATGTCACAGTGATTGACAGCGGTGGAGGGCGGGATCAGTGAGCTCCTGTAAGTGATGTCACAGTGATTGACAGCTCAGGATGGAGGGGGTGGGATCAGTGACCTCCTGTGAGTGATGTCACAGTGATTGACAGCAGTGAAGGGCGGGATCAGTGACCTCCTGTGAGTGATGTCACAGTGATTGACAGCGGTGGAGGGCGGGATCAGTGACCTCCTGTGAGTGATGTCACAGTGATTGACAGCGGTTGAGGGCGGGATCAGTGAGCTCCTGTGAGTGATGTCACAGTGATTGACAGCAGTGAAGGGCGGGATCAGTGACCTCCTGTGAGTGATGTCACAGTGATTGACAGCAGTGAAGGGCGGGATCAGTGACCTCCTGTGAGTGATGTCACAGTGATTGACAGCAGTGAAGGGCGGGATCAGTGACCTCCTGTGAGTGATGTCACAGTGATTGACAGCAGTGAAGGGCGGGATCAGTGACCTCCTGTGAGTGATGTCACAGTGATTGACAGCAGTGAAGGGCGGGATCAGTGACCTCCTGTGAGTGATGTCACAGTGATTGACAGCAGTGAAGGGCGGGATCAGTGACCTCCTGTGAGTGATGTCACAGTGATTGACAGCGGTGGAGGGCGGGATCAGTGAGCTCCTGTGAGTGATGTCACAGTGATTGACAGCGGTGGAGGGCGGGATCAGTGAGCTCCTGTGAGTGATGTCACAGTGATTGACAGCTCAGGATGGAGGGGGCGGGATCAGTGACCTCCTGTGAGTGATGTCACAGTGATTGACAGCAGTGAAGGGCGGGATCAGTGACCTCCTGTGAGTGATGTCACAGTGATTGACAGCGGTGGAGGGCGGGATCAGTGACCTCCTGTGAGTGATGTCACAGTGATTGACAGCAGTGAAGGGCGGGATCAGTGACCTCCTGTGAGTGATGTCACAGTGATTGACAGCAGTGAAGGGCGGGATCAGTGACCTCCTGTGAGTGATGTCACAGTGATTGACAGCGGTGGAGGGCGGGATCAGTGAGCTCCTGTGAGTGATGTCACAGTGATTGACAGCAGTGAAGGGCGGGATCAGTGACCTCCTGTGAGTGATGTCACAGTGATTGACAGCAGTGAAGGGCGGGATCAGTGACCTCCTGTGAGTGATGTCACAGTGATTGACAGCGGTGGAGGGCGGGATCAGTGAGCTCCTGTGAGTGATGTCACAGTGATTGACAGCAGTTAAGGGCGGGATCAGTGACCTCCTGTGAGTGATGTCACAGTGATTGACAGCAGTGAAGGGCGGGATCAGTGACCTCCTGTGAGTGATGTCACAGTGATTGACAGCAGTTGAGGGCGGGATCAGTGAGCTCCTGTGAGTGATGTCACAGTGATTGACAGCGGTGGAGGGCGGGATCAGTGAGCTGCTGTGAGTGATGTCACAGTGATTGACAGCTCAGGATGGAGGGGGCGGGATCAGTGACCTCCTGTGAGTGATGTCACAGTGATTGACAGCGGTGGAGGGCGGGATCAGTGACGTCCTGTGAGTGATGTCACAGTGATTGACAGCAGTGAAGGGCGGGATCAGTGACCTCCTGTGAGTGATGTCACAGTGATTGACAGCAGTGAAGGGCGGGATCAGTGACCTCCTGTGAGTGATGTCACAGTGATTGACAGCTCAGGATGGAGGGGGCGGGATCAGTGAGCTCCTGTGAGTGATGTCACAGTGATTGACAGCTCAGGATGGAGGGGGCGGGATCAGTGACCTCCTGTGAGTGATGTCACAGTGATTGACAGCTCAGGATGGAGGGGGCGGGATCAGTGACCTCCTGTGAGTGATGTCACAGTGATTGACAGCTCAGGATGGAGGGGGCGGGATCAGTGACCTCCTGTGAGTGATGTCACAGTGATTGACAGCTCAGGATGGAGGGGGCGGGATCAGTGACCTCCTGTGAGTGATGTCACAGTGATTGACAGCTCAGGATGGAGGGGGCGGGATCAGTGACCTCCTGTGAGTGATGTCACAGTGATTGACAGCTCAGGATGGAGGGGGTGGGATCAGTGACCTCCTGTGAGTGATGTCACAGTGATTGAGGGGGCGGGATCAGTGTCCTCCTGTGAGTGATGTCACAGTGATTGACAGCTCAGGATGGAGGGGGCGGGATCAGTGAGCTCCTGTGAGTGATGTCACATTGATTGACAGCGGTGGAGGGCGGGATCAGTGACCTCCTGTGAGTGATGTCACAGTGATTGACAGCGGTGGAGGGCGGGATCAGTGACCTCCTGTGAGTGATGTCACAGTGATTGACAGCAGTGAAGGGCGGGATCAGTGACCTCCTGTGAGTGATGTCACAGTGATTGACAGCGGTGGAGGGCGGGATCAGTGACCTCCTGTGAGTGATGTCACAGTGATTGAGGGGGCGGGATCAGTGTCCTCCTGTGAGTGATGTCACAGTGATTGACAGCGGTGGAGGGCGGGATCAGTGACTTCCTGTGAGTGATGTCACAGTGATTGACAGCGGTGGAGGGCGGGATCAGTGACCTCCTGTGAGTGATGTCACAGTGATTGAGGGGGCGGGATCAGTGTCCTCCTGTGAGTGATGTCACAGTGATTGACAGCTCAGGATGGAGGGGGCGGCACTTGTTTTTGTAAGCAGGACGTCCTGTTGACCATGAGAAACTGTAGATGTTTGATAGGAAGTAGTTTATTTTCCAAGTCAGTTATGCTGACTTCAGTTAAGCAGCCTAATTTGCATAGAAAGGAAGCATGTGCCAAGATGATTGACAGCGCCTTGATTTAAGTTCTCATATATCAGGTGTGAATAAGATGCAGGATCCTTCAGCAGACGGATTTGGTTTCTTTGCTGAAATAAAGCACATTTAAACCAGTGGATGCTTCATGCTTTTGTTTTCTCAACGATGTAAAATCCAAACATTGAGATTTACTGTCCTTGCAGAGACGCTGTGATTCTCTCGCAGTCGAACTCTCTCAGCGGGACGTGCGTCTTCTCTATCAAACTGTGATTTTAATACACGCTGAAATTATAAATGATTCTCTCAGACTTAATGACAGTCAATCACGTCTGTTTCTCTGGCTTTTGTGTGTTCAGGTATTATTCGCTGCATGACGCTTTTATTCACAACACAAAACCGAGTGGGAGAAAATGCCTCCATTACAGACGCGGGAGACTGACGTGAAGCGAAAGAGCTTTTAATAACAGACACTAAAGTGGCCGATCGGCGTCACGCCGCGACATAGAGACAGAGAGGCGGCCATTTCACACTGCTGTGAGTGTGTGTGTGTGTCTGTGTGTGAAGTGTGTGTGTGTGTGAAGTGTGTGTGTGTGTGTGTGTGTGTGTGTGTGTGTGTGTGTGTGTGTGTGGCGCAGGTCCTCCATCTGATCTCGATCCGGCTGATTACAGTAAACCTCAGGATAAACAGAGAGACTAATATTAGCGTAGATGCCATTCTTCTTATGTGGAAGATATATTGCTGAAGATAATCAGCAATATTTTAAAATGTATACAATGTTTAATAGGGAGCCAATGCAGTGTTGACAGAACCGGGCTAATATGGTCATACTTCCTGGTTCTGGTAAGAACTCGAGCGGCTGCGTTTTGAACTAGCTGTAGTTTGTTTATTAAGCGTGCAGGGCAACCACCCAGTAGAGCATTACAATAATCTAGCCTTGAGCTCATGAACGCATGAACTAACTGTTCCGCATTCGTCAACGAGAGCATATGGCGTCATATTTTTAAGATGGAAGAATGCGGTTTTACAGATACTAGACACGTGACTTTCAAATGAAAAATTGGTATCAAAGAGCACACCCAGGGTGAGTATATGTGTGTATGTATGTGTGTGTTAGTGGAGTGTAAATCTGTTTAGATTCCCAAACCTTGTGTCATGAGAGAGAGAGAGAGAGAGAGAGAGAGAGAGAGAGAGAGAGAGAGAAGATAGAGAGAACAGGGAGAGAGAGAGAGAGAGAGAGAGAGAGAGGGGAGAGAGAGCTGAGAGATAGAGAGAGAGAGAGAGAGAGAGAGAGAGCTGAGAGATAGAGAGAGAGAGAGAGAGAGCTGAGAGATAGAGAGAGAGAGAGAGAGAGAGAGAGAGAGAGATAGAGAGAGAGAGAGCTGAGAGATAGAGAGAGAGAGAGAGAGAGAGAGAGAGAGATAGAGAGAGAGAGAGAGAGAGAGAGCTGAGAGATAGAGAGAGAGACAGGTCAATCTGCATGGCTCAATATGAACCGTATCTCCTTGCTGATTAATTCAATAATCTGATTTCAGCATCAAAGGCGCTCGAGTCCAGCGGTTCTGTTTATTTGATAAGAGTCCACTTGCTCTCACTGTAATCTTTTAACCAAGACTTTTTAATTATTTATACGATTCGTCGGCCTCTCCGGCATTAATTGATTGACACCGTTTCAAAGGAACGGAAAGAGTGTCCGCTTAGCGTCTGTCTGCTGTAATGATTTGTGCTAAACACTGAGCGTTTACCGAGAGATCCGTGTGCTGGAACACGCTCATACTTCAGCAGGAGACGCTGATGAGGACGGAAAAGCCACGCCCACTCATTAATATGCATGTGTGAGCTGGCAGATGATTTGCAGTGTTTAGCATGTATTTGAAGATGACTGAGGGCTGAATTATTCACCAGGAGTATAATTATCTGGAGGTAGAAGGAAGATCCCAGGTTTAAATCAGAGCAGCTTTCACAGAAGAGATGGTCTCTGCTGGAGATGCTGTGGGAAGGTTGACCTTTGCCCTCAGAGGTCAGTCACCTGACCTGCCTAAATCTCCATGTGTTCATCAGTGTGATTGCTGTGAAAACGCTTGTTTGTTGCTTGTTTTGAGTGTCGTATTCAACCGGGAGAACCTGTGCATCTCGAGCTCGTCTCTCGTAGAAGCGAAACGGCATTCGGAGGCGGCGTGCTGCGTTTGATTGGCTAATCAAAAAGCTCCCTCTAATAGGCTTTATTAACACCAGAGGTAATCAGTGCTGATTGGATAAACACGTTTGACTCCAGAGACATAATGTGATCTAGAAGAGAGGAAAAAATGAGAACAAAGTGAAAAGGTGCAAGCGATGCTCTGGGGCGACAGCATCTAATGAATACGAGATCGCTTCAGCTTCATCTGTTTAGCATGAGACGCTAGCCCAGATTTACAGGCGTGATTAGCATCATTCAGTCGAGCGCATTAAACCTCCGCCCAGCGCGTTCCCTGCGAGCTCCAGATGGCAGACGTGATTACAGCGCTGGAGATCATGAGGACGATACGAGCCGCTTCGCCCTCACAGACCCGCGCGTTACGCTTTAGCAGTGTGTGTCGCGGAAGGAGAACGCCAGCGCTTGTGTCTGTCAGAAACATCTGTATTCTGAGGGAATGTGCCAGATGAAGATGAATGAGCTCAGCAACAGCTCCTCGAAGAATCAAGCGTTTGTTAAATATTATCCCTGTTACTGATATTGATTTCCAGGGCTGTGTTGAGAAACGGTGGCGATCCTCCATAAACCACTCCATTCCATAAACATTGAGAATCAGGAGCCGCTTCTTTCCTGTGGAGTCGAGCCATGGATTCAGATTCACGAATGTTGGGTTTTGAAAACGGTGTGTCAAGTTAAAAATAGACCTGTAATGATCATGAATTTTGTGCTCACAATTAATTGCGTATATTAATAAAAAAATTAGTTCATGTCACTTACAGTGTTAGTCTAATACATTATTTTATAATCGTAATAAAATAGTCCCATATTTGCTACTTTCATGCGGTGAAAATAAATAAATAAATAAAATGTATAATATAACATAACGTAATGTAACGTAACAACGCAACGTAACGTAACGTACTGTTACATAATGTAATATAACATAACATAACATGAGGTGACGTGACGTGACGTAATGTAATGTAATGTAATGTAATGTAAAGAAACCGAACACATGGACGTTCCACCATCAGATTATCAGACGATCCTCATGTGTCACGCGCGTCTGAGTTCTGCACCGCTGCGAGAAACCGAACACATGGACGTTCCACCTGTCCTGTTTTTTTTCTAAATAAATAAATACACATTTTTTTTTTTTTTTAAGATTACTGGATAGAATAGCACTGGGTGGAGGGCAGTTTGTGTTTATGAAAAAAAAGATATATTTTAAATGATATCCCACAAAAGCTCTAAAATAAATAATACAATAAATTCAAATAAATAAATAAAATATGAATTTTTAGTCTAGATTTGAACTGACAGAGTGTGTCTGCTTCCCGGACAGTGGTAGGAAGACTGTTCCAGAGTTTTGGTGCTAAATAGGAAAAGGATCTCCCGCCAGCAGTCGATTTAGATATTCTAGTTATTATTAACTGGCCGGAGTTTTGAGATCGCAATAGACGTGAAGGACTATAATGCGTTAAGAGCTCGCTCAAGTACTGCGGAGCTAAACCATTTAGTGCTTTGTAAGTAATCAACAATATTTTAAAATGTATACGATGTTTAATAGGGAGCCAATGCAGTGTTGACAGAACCGGGCTAATATGGTCATATTTCCTGGTTCTGGTAAGAACTCGAGCTGCTGCGTTTTGAACTAGCTGTAGTTTGTTTATTAAGCGTGCAGGGCAACCACCCAGTAGAGCATTACAGTAATCTAGCCTTGAGGTCATGAACGCATGAACTAACTGTTCCGCATTTGTCAATGAGAGCATATGACGTAATTTAGATATATTTTTAAGATGGAAAAATGCGGTTTTACAGATACTCAAATGAAAGATTGGTATAAAAGAGCACACCCAGGTTCCTAACCGACGACGAAGACTTAACAGAGCAGCCATCAAGTGTTAGACAGTATTGTAGGTTATTACGTGTGGAATTTCTTTGTCCAATAATTAGAATCTCTGTCTTTTCAGAATTTAGTAGTAGGAAATTACTAGTCATCCAATTTTTTATATCAGCTATGCATTCCGTTAATTTTGTGAATTGGTAAGTTTCTTTAGGTTTTGAAGAAATATACAGCTGAGTATCATCGGCATAACAGTGAAAGCTAACTCCATGTTTCCTAATGATATCTCCTAATGGTAGCATGTACAGAGTGAACAGCAGCGGTCCTAGTACTGAGCCTTGTGGTACGCCATACTGAACTTGTGATCGATAAGACATCTCTTCATTTACTGCTACAAACTGATAACGGTCAGTTAAGTATGATTTAAACCATGCTAGTGCAACTCCACTAATGCCAACATAGTTTTCTAGTCTATTTAAAAGAATGTTGTGGTCAATAGTATCAAATGCAGCACTAAGATCGAGAAACACTAATAGAGAGATACAACCACGATCGGATGATAAGAGCAGATCATGTGTGACTCTGATGAGAGCGGTCTCAGTGCTATGGTACGGTCTAAATCCGGACTGAAAATCCTCGCAGATATCATTTCTTTCAAGAAAGGAACACAGTTGTGAGGATACTGCTTTTTCCAGTATCTTTGACAGAAAAGGCAGATTCGAGATCGGCCTGTAATTGACTAATTCTGTATGATCATGTTTCGTTTTTTTAACAAGTGGTTTTTATCATAGCCAGTTTAAAGGTTTTTGGTACGTATCCTAGAGACAAAGACGAATTAATGATATTAAGAAGAGGATCTATGACCTCTGGAAGCATCTCTTTCAGTAGCTTAGTCGGTATAGGGTCTAACATACAAGTTGTCGATTTAGATGAATTAACGAGTTTGCAGAATTCTTCCTCTCCTATAGCAACAAATAAATCAAATTTTTCCTCAGGGACACTACAATGCACTTCCTGATGCGATACTGTGGTAGACGGTTGCATAGTTATAATTTTATCCCTGATATTATCAATCTTATAAGTGGAGAAATTCATAAAGTCATCACTGCTGTGTTGCTTGGACACTTCTGAGCTTGAAGCTTTCTTTTTCATTAGTTTAGCCACTGTTTCAAATAAATACATAGGATTATGTTTATTTTCTTCTAATATGGTTGTAAAAATAAGCAGATCTAGCAGCTTTTAAAGCCTCTCTGTAAGCAATCGAGCTCTCTTTCCATGAAATGCGAAATACCTCTAGTTTAGTTTTCTTCCAGTTGCGCTCCATTTTTCTGGCTGCTCTCTTAAGGGCCTGAGTGTGCTCGCTGTACCACGGTGTTGGACTATTTTCTTTAATCTTCTTTAAGCGCAATGGAGCAACTGCGTCTAAAGTGCTGGAAAAGAGAGAGTTAAACGTTTCTGTTGCAATATCGAGTTCTTCTAAGCTATCCGGGATGCTGAGATGATGAAACTGATTAGGAAGATTATTGATAAAGCAATCTTTAGTGGCAGAAGTTATAGGTCTAACGTATTTATAACACGGAGTCGGCTTTGCAGCCTTGGCTAAATGTTATTTACATGAGACTAGATAATGATCTGAGATGTCATCGCTCTGCTGCAGAATTTCAACGGCATCAACATCTATTCCATGTGATAATATTAGATCTAGAGTATGATTACGACAATGAGTAGGTCCCGACACGTGTTGTCTAACTCCAATTGAAATGCGAGAAAGCCAGGACAAGCTTGAGTTTACAATGTCTTTAAATGCCAATCCCAATGCATCTTTTTCATTATCTACATGTATATTAAAATCACCAACATTTGTATGTTAGCACAATTAGTACTTTATCTGCAGCCAATACTAATTCTGATAGAAAGTCCGCAAATTCTTTGATAAAGTCTGTATGGTGCCCTGGTGGCCTGTATACAGTAGCCAGAAACGTGATTCATCATTTACACTATATATTTTTACATTAAGCACCAATACTTCAAAAGAAGTATATTTAAAACTAGATTTCTTAGTGGTTTTGAAGATATTACTATAAATTACAGCAACACCTCCCCCTTTTCCTTTCAGACGAGGTTCATGTTTATAACTGTAATCTTGTGGGGTGGACTCATTTAAAGTAATGTAATCGTTTGGTTTTAACCAGGTTTCTGTCAAACACAGCACATCTTGGTCACGCATCCCAATAGAGTTGTTGATTCAGGTGTTCTATCTGATTGCTTCAGTGACCATTCAGTTATCTTTTGTATCTGGAAAATAAGGTTACCTCGTCTACCACCTAAAATAATCAAGGTAAGACAATTAAAAAATATGAATAATTATGCATTTATTCAAGATTTGTTATGTATTAATTGGAACAGGATGGATTTAATTCCTTATGTTGATGATGCCTGGAATTTCTTTTATACTGAGGTATTAAAAAATATAGATAAACAGGCTCCATGGGCATCAGTCAAAGTGAAGGGTAGACATCTACTATGGATTGCTGGTGATTTAATATATCTCTTTAAGCAAAGGGACAAGACCATTTAACAAAAGATCTGGTAGATTGTATTGAATATAAACGATTAAGGAATGTATGTACTGTTAAAACAAGAAATGCCAAATCTGACTATTATAAAAATTCACTATTAAATGATTTTACAAATCCTAAACACTTTTGGAAAAAACTTAATTGCCTGTTGAATAAATCCGAAAAGAATTCCCTTGTAAAACTAAGAATTGATAATAAAATTATAAGTTTGGCTGATGCCTTTAATCAGCACTTTTCTTCTGTTTGTAATTTACGTCCACCTGATTTCTGTTACTCCAGCCCTGTAAATAGTAATGTAGCAAACAGCTCTTTCTCATTTACTACAGTTCTTCCCACTGAGGTACAGCAGGCAATTTCCGAGATTAAATCTGGAAGTGGTGTTGGTATAGATGGTCTGGAGATAAAGTTTATTAAGATTGGACTCTCATGTTCTAGCATATCCATTATGTGATCTATTTAATTTATCTATATCTACTTGCAAAGTTCCAATCATGTGGAAGTGTGCTAGAGTAACACCTTTATACAAAAGTGGTGAACCTCTGGATCCTAACAATTACAGACCAATCTCAATTATTAGTAATGTAGTAAAAGTATTTGAAATAATTATATTCAAGAGATTGTTTAAATACATTAATGAGTTTTCTATTTTTTCTCCAAACCAATCAGGTTTTAGGCCCAATTACTCCACCACAACTGCTCTTACAAAATTTGTTAACGATGCTACATCTTCTCTGGACAATAATATGTCCACTGGAGCAATATTTATAGATCTTACCAAAGAGTTTGATTTGGTTGATCATTATATTCTCCTTGATAAATTATATAACATTAGTCTCTCCGAACAGTCCATTTTGTGGTTTAATTCATATCTTCACTACAGACGTCAGTGTGTAAGTCTCAATGGTGCTCTCTCTCAGTTCTTGATAATGGAAAAGGGTGTTCCACAAGGTTCTTGTTTAGGCCCTCTTTATTTTCTATTTTTATTAATGACCTCCCACAAATATGCTCTGACAGTCAGATTCTCTTGTATGCTGATGATACAGTTATTCATTCTTCAAAACGTGATATTAATTTGATTCAATCCTCACTGCAACTTGATTTTAATACTATTCAAAAGTGGTTCTCGGATAATGGACTTATATTGAATAAAAGTAAGTCATATAGTATGTTATTTGCTACTAGGTCTGTCCGGCATAACCAAGGTAATAGTCTAACAATTAAATTCTTAGATGGTACATTTGTGGAGAATGTTGAGGAATTGAAATATCTGGGCCTCTGGCTCGACTCCAGCCTTTCCTTCAGGCCTCATATTGACTCTATAGTGAAAAAAGTAAATTATAATTTAAGATTATTATATCGTTCAATTAATTGTTTCACACAATTGATTAGATTAAAAATTGTTACTCAACTTTTATTTCCTATTATTGATTATGCTGACTTTGTCTATATGAGTACAACAGAATTACACCTTAAATCCTTAAATATAGTCTATAACAGTCTCTGTCGATTTGTGTTGAGATGTCCGTTTCTAACTCATCATTGTCATATGTACCAACAATTGAATCTCTTATCACCAAAGGCCAGATGACAGCTACACTGGTTTCAGTTTATTTATAAATGTATCTTTTTTAATTATCCTCTTTATTTGAAGCAACATTTAGTCATATATAGGTCAACTTATAGCCTGAGACACCTTGATCATCTCTTTTTTGCTGTCCCAAATATATCTAAAGAAATCGGAAGACGTGCTTTCAAATTCAAGAAAGAACAGCTTACCTTGTTCCTTAAGGTCCATCTCTTCCTTTCCACTCTTTAAGTCAGCCCTTCTAACTTACTTGCAATCCTGTGATCAATGTAAATGTTTCCCTGGTGTTTGACCTGTGTGTATGTATGTGCATATAGGTATGTATTTTTGTGTTTGTATGTATATGTGGGTTATATATTTGCTTGTTTTGGTGACTTTGTCAAATATGGTTCTCTCCTGTTATATAATATTATTTTAATATCACATTAATATCATACTATATATTGTTTATGTGAATACACTTTGGACAGAGGTGGGACAGGTTGGGATGGTTGGTTGTGAGGAAGAGCTTTAGTATGTAAGAGTGTGTACGTTTTTGGTGTAATCTTGAGGACCCCCTCGAAAACGAGATGTTGCATCTCAAGGGGTTATCCTCTAATAAAATGAAATGAAAAATGAAATGAAAAGCAGAGCGCATGTGGCGGAAGACAACACTTGTAGTCCATTATAACATCTACAAAGACAGCATCCATGCTTTTAATATTGAACTAGGCAAAGCTAGACAGACTTTCTTCTCGAATATTATAAACAGCAACTTAAACAACACACTCACTCTTTTTGCTACTGTAGAGAGACTGACAAACCCCCCAAGCCAGATTCCCAGTGAAATGCTCTCAGACGGCAAGTGCAGTGAGTTTGCTTCTTTCTTCTCTGAGAAAATCAATAATATCAGAAAGGTGATCAGCACATCCTTGAGCCGCACTGGGGTCAGACAGATCAGACCACAACCTGAGAATGTAGTTACTATGTCTGTTTTCGAAGAAATTGATGGCAAAATATTGGAAGAAACCGTACAGCACCTTAAAACATCAACCTGCGCCCTTGACACTCTTCCCACATCTTTCTTCAAAAGTGTGTTAAACAGCTTAGAAGCAGATCTCCTAGAAGTGGTAAAGGCCTCACTTCTCTCTGGTAGTTTTCCAAACTCCCTGAAAACTGCAGTTGTCAAGCCCCTCCTGAAAAAGAGCAATCTGGATAAGACCATCTTGAGCAACTATAGACCGATCTCAAATCTTCCTTTCATAGGCAAGATCATTGAAAAAGTTGTCTTCAAATCCAGAGTCAAAACACTTCTGTTTAGCTATGCATTTACTGAATGAGCACTGGCCACTGTTCGTCCAACTGTTTTTACTGTACTTTACTTTATTTTATTTTTTATTCTAAACTGTTTTAATTATTCTTATTTGTTTTGATTATTTTAATTTTTTCTATGTAAAGCACTTTGAATTACCAGTGTGTATGAAATGTGCTATATAAATAAACTGGCCTTGCCTTGCCGTCACACGAAGGCAGATCCACAGCTGACCTGAGACCAGCGTTTATGAAGCGCTCAGTGTCAGTGCTGAAGGTCCAGCTCGTGCCCTCGTCCCCTGTGTAGTGCCCTAGAGTGTGTTATCAGCACTGTGTGATGAGAGATACACCGGGGAGAGCCTTATCAGCGCAGTGTGTGTGTGCCTTCATGACCTTCATGCCGTTCCTCTGACAGGAAGTGATGCGTGTGCGGGAGCTCGGGGTTTATAGTGAAGAGGAAGCCGAGTGAATTACTGACGGCAAAACTTTGAGATTTTCTATTTTACTTTTGGTTCTCTTTTTTGTGTCGTTTTTAAAGATGTGCACAGCTTTTAAAGAATGATACAAACCCAGTCCTTATATTACAAGCCCATCGATCTAAGTCAAGTCAGCTCTATTTCTATAGCGCTATATACAATAGAAATGGTTTCAAAGGAGCTTCACAGTAATAAACATGAAAATAACAGAATCAATGATGCAAACGTCATCAATTATGAGACAAGTTGAAATGATGTAGTTCTTGTTTTAATGTCATTTTCGTAATGTTACTGGGATACAGACTATTAGGGCTGGGTAATATAGCCAATAACATTCACAATAACATTTTTCAAATCAGTTGATCTCGATAATTATCACGATAAATGTCAAATCTTTATTTCTTTCCAGTTTAAAGGCAGATTTCTGCTCCTAAGTGAAAGTTCAAACTGTTAATTGTGCTTTTAAACTACAGTTTACGGTCAGAACATGACAAACACTTTTTGAATTCTTTACACTTTTCTAGTCATTTTCTTGAACAAAATAAATATGTATTTCTTAGTTTCTGCATGTTCTAAAGGGGTGATATTGTGTCAAATCATGAAACAGGTGTGTGTCGCCTTGAACCGTATCTTCAGCACAGTTTGCAGTGCAGGCCGACATATTCATAATTATATGACGTTTTGTCTCAGAAATGCTCACTTGACAGTAGCTTGAGTTAAGATCTGTACTAATTTTTATATGGTCAAATTGAAATATTCTGACTTTTTGAGGTTCATTTGTCTTGATAACAACAACTCTTGTTATCATTTTATTTATGAAAATTATATCGCGATAATTATCGTTGTTGTTTTATCGCCCAGACCGCGTGACAACTAGCCCCATCTCTCTATGTCTCAGTATTAGCTTGGCCATGTGAATAACCTGTGGATGGCTGAGTGACGTGTAGATGGAGGACACATTCAGGTTCGTTCTCAGCACAGGACGAGTCAGAGAGAGTTTATTCAGAGGAGAACAGGAACACTCTCTCACAAGGCTCGTTCTCCTTCTGTAAGTGACTGACAGCTGTCCGTATCTGTGAGGAAGTCTCTCTCTCGCAGTCCAGCGTTTCACAGTAACACATGCTTTTAGCCTTAAAACAGAGGGATCCCATGAGAGTGTGTGTGAATGACCCCTGACGGATCGCTGCGACCTGAAGATCAGTGATGGGAAACGAGCCCAGTATTGACAGTGTAACAGCTTTGGTTTATTCGATGATGATGATGTCTTTGAATCATCCTTATTTGAGGGTTTTTCTTTATCTGTGATTTAATTATGACTTGATTAATTCATTTGCACATGTCATCCAGTTGATGAGTGTGTACTCCTCCTATGATGGGTAGAGGTGTGTTCGCATGAATCACATTCCCTCGCTCCTCATCTCAACACTTCTTCATCTCTCTCTATCTCTCTCATCCGACCAGTGAATCTCAGCGGGATCAGACTCTGATAAGGGCCAGATTTGAGGCTCTTGGTGTGCGAGAGGCAAAACTTTAGTGAAGTTGGTAATACAGAGTAATTTACTGCAGACGGTTTGCTTTGAATTGCCCTTCTTTCCCTTTCACAGACTCCGATGGAAACTAGAGAAAAGTGTGTGCTTTAAAATCAGAACAGGAGATTTGATGATCGGCGTGAGTCGGGCTCACTTTGCATCTTATTCTTGTCCAGAACAATTTCTGGAAGACGCTGTTTCTGTCTGTGTTTGAGTGGACGGCAACAGTTGACTTTGTTTTCTCATGATGTACAGAAGCATTTTACCTGAAATCCTTGATTAGACTTTAAAAATCCGAATCGGATGAAGCTCATAAACTGTCAGATCCAGTGACTAGTCCGAACAGACTGGCAATGACATGAAGCCACCAGTCAGACTGAGTTCTGCTCCAGTGTTCACATCTCTGGGGAGTTCGTCAGTGTAAATGAATGTCAGTTTTAAGTATGTGAACCGCGTCAGATGGCCTGTTCAAGATGCTTTTAATGAGCTGGTGTTTAAAAGAAGCTAATGAATGACATCACAGCTGTTTCTCATGTGGCTTTAGTGACGGACACAGCGGAGAACCACTGACAAACGCCACGGTTATGATACATAACACCTGTTTATATGATAGATGCACAAATTCAGATCTCTCTCTTACTTATCTCAATTTTATGCTATATTTTTGGCTTGACAAATATTTTTACATTCTTATTACCAAAGCATCTTAACAGCGTAAAACAACATGACAATATAACCCGTCTGAACCCCAAAAATCTCAGCTCTGTCAACAGAAGTCTGTTTCCCTTGTGTGGTTTTCAGTGCAAGGGTCAGAGGTCAGCACAACACTGTGTCCTGGTGTTATAATCAGTGCAGATGAACCTGACGCTCCAGAGTTCAGAAACCTCCACACCAGAACCAGAACATGACCTGATAGATCATGTTTAAGTTTCACACACGCACACAAACTTCCCCAAACATTCACACTCATCCTATTCAACAATCGCTGCCTGTCTCACACACTCTCGGCAGTGTGACCCGCGGGGCACGTGGTTGAGTTGAGTAAGTGCTTTGCCATTTCTGAAGTGGACATTATATATTCATATGCATGAAGAGACTCATTATCATCATCTGACAATCACTGACCCTTTAATAAATGGCTCGGCGTTCAACATGGCTGGATTTATTCAGTGCGGTAGCTCAATATTAACATAGCCTTTTGCAGCAGTTTTAATGAATGTTTAGCCTATATTAGACATGAAAACATTTGAGATGAAATTCGTGTAAAACTATGCAGGTGCGTCTCAATTACCTTTCCATGCAGTTTTGCAAGTACAAATAGTGGAATTAGTGGAAATTCCAAAAAGAAAAAGTGCACTTTAAATAACTGGATGATGCATTAACGGTAAAGTGAAGTGTGGAATGTTGGACACTTCATGCGATCCCAACTTTAAGAGGGGGAGGGGCTTTAAGACTGATGTTGGATGACAAAATAACCTTATAAAACTCATACACTACACCGTTGAGTACACAGTGCGTAATATGGTCCAAATTCTCTTCCTGTCAATCAGTTTGTGCACATCAGGTTGGCTGAAACGGGGAATGAATGGGAGTGATCCAATTCAGTGGCAATGTACATGTTTATGCTTATTTGTGTTGCAGTTGCTGTTATCCAGAGGGATTTACAAGTGAGGAGACTCACGAGCAGTGAAAGGAATAGTTCCCCCAAATAAGGGCTGATAGGCGACGAGTGTTTAATTGTGAGCGCTTCATGCGGGCAGTTAAATTCTCTCTTCAGAAATAATGGGCAGGTCTTCGTGAAGGCCGGCGGGTCAAGAGCAGCAATCAGGCTCTCCAGACAGCGACTCCATTTTGTTTCTGATGAGATTAGAGCAGCGCTGTAATATAAACATCAGCGTTCAGCACAGATCTTCATTAAGATACATCAGCGTAACGAGAGATGATAGAGTGTCTGGAACCGAGAATGAATTCGTCTCACCCAACATGTCTGGCTGAGCGATTGGCCAGTTTTCTTGAAACATGACTGCCATTTTCACAGTTTTCAGTCAGAGCGTTGTGTTCGCTGGTCTCTAAAGGCTGGGTAAAACTGGCTCAACTAATGGCAACATTTGTGTGATTAAACATGTCGCATTTCTGCACTGCACACAAACCCCTGATCAGATCTGAAACACCACAGGCGGGTGTGAAGGGTTTCTCAAACCTCGGATATCAGTGTCTGCTCAGATGAAGGACCGTCCCAGCAGGGTGATCTCAAACCCATGACCCTGTCTGCTTGTGTTTAGGAAGGCTGTGTTTGCTGCTGAGCTAATCAAATGTTCCCTTTTGTCTTGTAGGCCTGGAGAATGCTGGAATCTGGAGGGCAGTAGATCGTTCCTGCCGTTTGGAAGAACATGAATCACAGATAAAGACTCGACCATGACCATCACCCAGGGTCCACTGGACACCAGATCTCTGCTTTGAAATCTTTTCTTGGATTGAAAGCGTTTCAGAGAAAACCTAAATTGGGAGCCATTTATCGCTCATCCACCTCCAGCCTGATGCACCGACCAATGGAGAGACTACGGATAGAGTCTGGATAAAGAGGAGCAGGGCAAGAAAGAGAGTGAACAGTTGGCCTGTGGGATCCTGCAGCGTTGGGAATTGAGCCGTCTGTTCGCCATCTCTCAGAGTCACGAGGAGCTCTGCTGTCTCAGAGGAGGAGGAGGTTTCTGAGCTCGTATCATCGGCACGGGTGAAATGAAGTCTCGGTGTTGGTCCACTCTCCGGCCCCTGTGGCCGTTGCTGTTAGCTGGACTCTTTCTGTCGGCAGGGGCCCTGGAGTTCGGCGGCGCTCCCGGCCAGTGGGCGCGTTACTCCCGTTGGGAAGCAGGATCGATCGGGGAGCTCAGCTTCAGCCTGAAGACCAATGTGAGCAAGGCTCTGGTTCTGTACTTGGACGACGGTGGGAACTGTGACTTCTTGGAGCTGCTCATCGGCGAAGGACACCTTCAGCTCCGATTCGCCATCCACTGCGCCGAACCGGCCAGCCTGCAGATGGAGACCCGCGTCAACGACGACCGCTGGCACATGGTCCTGCTCACCCGAAACTACCGCGAGACCATGCTGATGGTGGACGGGGAAACCAAAGTGGCTGAAGTCCGTTCCAAGCGCAAAGAAATGGCCGTCGTCAGCGACCTCTTCGTAGGGGGGATTCCCCCGGACGTACGGCTGTCCGCGCTCACGTCCAGCACGGTGAAATACGAGCCTCCCTTCATGGGCCTGATCTCCAACCTGAAGGTGGGCGAGATGCCTCCCTCTCTTCTCAACAGCAACGGCATTCACAACGATCTGGAGTATCTGTGCACCAAGCAGAACCCCTGCCTCAATGGAGGATACTGCACCGTCCAGTTCGGGGAGGTCCACTGCGACTGCTCTCACACACGCTTCCGGGGGAAATACTGCAAAGAAGGTAAGCCTCGGTTCATAGACTCACATTAAGCCTGTGTGTTTTGACGTGCTTCATTCTTCTGTTCATGGCATTGATCTGACGCGTTCAGACTGTTGTAATAGCTGTGCTGACAGAACCCTTTTTGAAAGAGCGGCTGAAGAGTTTCTCTTTCTCGCAGTTGCTGTTCTGAATGGACACTTCTGGTCATTTTGTGTTCAGCCCTTTAGAGGGTTCAGGTTGTTCTAAGTTAGATGAATCACTGCTTCTTATATTTTATTCTCTTCTAAAGCGAGTTTCGTTCAATTCTCTCCCAATCGCTCGCCGTCTTCAGTTCCAGAAAGCAATCCCAATTTCTTAGGCGAGATCCATTTTGTACTCGTCTACACTCATCTGTTACTCTCTCCTCCAGACCCACTGCTTTTACTCTCCTCTCTTGTCTTCTGTTTCTCTTTATCCTATCTGTTCTTCACCTATTATCTCAGCCAGTTCTTTTTTCATTTTCACTCTCTTTCTGTCTTTCGCTGGTTGGCTTTCTGAATCATGCCACCTTTACTGTTTTAGTGGATGGATTTTCTCCATTTAAGACCAAAAGCATCATCAATACTGTAGTGAGCACAACATGCTAATCAAATATACATTTATATTTACGTATAGAAGGTATTATGTCAGGGTTTTAGTTTATATATAAGATTTTGAAAGATGTTTATCATTTGAGAAAAAAATGCGGTTTTATTTGTGTTTAGTCGTGCCCTGATGAAGCTCTTTCACAGATATTCCCTCTATTCCACAGACACAATAACAACTGATCTGACACACACGATTCTGTCAAAGTCTTCATCCTTTTGCTTCTTCTGGTGGTGTGTATATTCCTGTTTCTATGTTTTATGATAGGTTTTCACAAGTCTCTGTTTGTCCCGAGCAGTTACCACATAATAAATCATTTAAATCATAATTCCCAGGTTTTCCAGAATCTCCTGCGTATTGAAACCTTTCCAGCAGTGACTGCATGCACTCATACACAACTATTACAAAAGCTGCATACATTCACCGGTGCTCTAGGAGAAAAATGATTTTGTCTTGTGGGAAATATGCTTGTAAATAGCTCATGTAGTTTCTAAAGGGCAGTACTTAAAAAGAATCTTATGTCTTACTTAGGAGACAAAAAGCTTATGCAATCTTATGCACGCAACTATATATAACTAAGTAATGTTGTATGTATATGTACAGACCCTTTGCAGGGGACACCCGTGTTGGTCAAGTCTTTAATGGATCTCATATGAGACAGAACTGAGATTAGGCATTTGTTTTTCAGTATTCTCTCTCTCTCCTGTGTTGGGATGTGAGTCGGAGGTCGTAGAGAGTTTGATACCGTTCGGCTCCGGGCGAAACAGAGCAGAATACCAATGCAGCACCGCAGGAAGCATTTGTCCTTTTGGATATTGAGAAGCGCTTTCCTTCCCTCTGTGTCGATGTGTTTGAGAAAATGTAAAGCGGCTTGTGGGAGAAGCCGAGTTATTCGGGCGAATAACACAGCGGGAACCATCTCAGTAAAGGGCTCGCAGTCGCTGTGTGAGAGGTTGATTTCTCTGGGAAATCTTCAGCGAAGGACTCGACAGTTCTAGTGTTTCCCTCTCCGCGTTAGATGAGCTACTGAGACAAGCTAGAGGTCCATGTTTCTGATGAGAACAAATAGCATTATAGAGAATCATTGAGTGTATTTCCACATTTAATAGTTCTTCTGAAGAGTGTCATTCCGTCACGTGTTGTGTTAGATGCTGACCCAGTGGTGTGTGTTAGTGACCTCATCTCCAATCACAGAGCGGTTCAGCATCTCTCAGGGTAACTCAAGGTCATTCAGTGTCATGGACTAATAATGAGCAGCTTTTATTGCATTTATTCATTTTGGCTAATTTCTACATATACTAATGTATTATAATATTTGTTATACATTTATAAATCAACATAAAGTTTGATTAGTAAATGCTGTAAAATGGTTCTTCAGTGTTGGTCCATGATACCTAATTAACTAGTGTTAACGAATTTAACCTTAGTGTAAAACACTTTGATCTTGATAGTGTTCAGCGTTGTTGCAGATCTTCAGCTGTCAGTCAGATTGCACAGCTAAACCCTCTCAGAAAAGTTGCGTCTTTAAAATAGCCAATATTTAAACCCACATTCTGTTGCGTTTGGTTCTATTCTGTTGATTTCTGTTCAATTCTGTTGATTTGTTTTTTTTTCTCTCATTCTGTTCTATTCTGTTGATTTCTGTTCTTCTCTGTTGCGTTGTGTTTTGCTCTGTTGCATTCTGTTCTATTCTTTTCAATTGTTGCATTCTTTTTGAATGCAAGAACATGTCTTGTGTTCGGTCCCCTAAGAAAGCCACATGATTCCTCAAGACTGATTACAGTAATGAACTAGAGGTTGAAGCAGTATCTGTTTGTCTGAACAGTGGCAGACGGCAATCCTTCAGGAATTCTTGTGTTCCAGCAGTGCAGGAATGACTGTAGTTTGTTAAGGAGACGCTGTGCTCTGAGTGAGTGTTTTACGAAGCTTCATGTGTGTTTTGCTCACAGAAACGAAGCGGCTCTTCCGCCTGTCAGACGCGAGATCTCAGGCCTCTTCCTGTAATTACAGATGTAAAATCAGATCTGCGTGGAGCAGGAGGGCGAGAGATTAAGGGTGCACATTAAGAGCGATCAGTTAAACGACACGAGCGATGTGCAGTGGCTCGTGCTGATTGGATTAGAGCGGGTTTATGAGCAAATGTCTCTGGTGTAAATTACCGGCAGATGGCTGTGTTAAACACTACACCAGACGAGCTAAACCAGAATGAGGTGTAACGTTAGGCTCTTCGTGTAAATATTATAAATATAACCAGCGCTCAGCCGCTCACACTCACACACACACACACACACACACACACACACACACACACACACACACACACACACACACACACACACACACACACACACACACACACACACAAACAAGCATTAGAGGAAATATCAGTGAACATCATCTGATTCAGGCCCATAAAAACGGTTCGCTCTTTAAATCAATCATCAAGTACATCATTAGAACATATAGAATATCCCTTCCAAATACAAAACCCCAGTCCTTGTTTCTCTAGCAAATAATAATCTAAAAAAATAATCTTTCAAAACTGGAAATCGAAATCATCTTGCCATTTCACCC
>NW_026607177.1:365000-370000 GCF_029890125.1 Rhinichthys klamathensis goyatoka
ACAACCCATGATGTAGTCAGCCGGATCCGGGCCGTATCCAGATCAGACGGAGGACTTGCGCCTAGACACGGCCACAACGCATGATGTAGTCAGCCGGATCCGGGCCGTATCCAGATCAGATGGTGGACCTGCGCCTAGACACGACCACAACACATGATGTAGTCAGCCGGATCCAGGCCGTATCCAGATCAGATGGTGAACCTGCGCCTAGACAAGACCACAACACATGATGTAGTCAGCCGGATCCAGGCCGTATCCAGATCAGATGGTGAACCTGCGCCAAGACAAGACCACAACACATGATGTAGTCAGCCGGATCCAGGCCGGATCCAGATCAGATGGTGAACCTGCGCCTAGACAAGACCACAACACATGATGTAGTCAGCCGGATCCGGGCCGTATCCAGATCAGATGGTGAACCTGCGCCTAGACAAGACCACAACGCATGATGTAGTCAGCCGGATCCAGGCCGTATCCAGATCAGATGGAGGACCTGCGCCTAGACACGCCCACAACGCATGATGTAGTCAGCCGGATCCAGGCCGTATCCAGATCAGATGGAGGACCTGCGCCTAGACACGACCACAACGCATGATGTAGTCAGCCGGATCCGGGCCGTATCCAGATCAGATGGTGGACCTGCGCCTAGACACGGCCACAACGCATGATGTAGTCAGCCGGATCCGGGCCGTATCCAGATCAGATGGTGGACCTGCGCCTAGACACAACCACAACGCATGATGTAGTCAGCCGGATCCAGGCCGTATCCAGATCAGATGGAGGACCTGCGCCTAGACACGACCACAACCCATGATGTAGTCAGCCGGATCCAGGCCGGATCCAGATCAGATGATGAACCTGCGCCTAGACACGACCACAACGCATGATGTAGTCAGCCGGATCCAGGCCGTATCCAGATCAGATGGAGGACCTGCGCCTAGACACGACCACAACGCATGATGTAGTCAGCCGGATCCAGGCCGTATCCAGACCAGATGGAGGACCTGCGCCTAGACACGACCACAACGCATGATGGAGTCAGCCGGATCCGGGCCGTATCCAGATCAGATGGAGGACCTGCGCCTAGACACGACCACAACACATGATGTAGTCAGCCGGATCCAGGCCGGATCCAGATCAGATGGTGAACCTGCGCCTAGACAAGACCACAACACATGATGTAGTCAGCCGGATCCAGGCCGTATCCAGATCAGATGGTGAACCTGCGCCTAGACAAGACCACAACGCATGATGTAGTCAGCCGGATCCAGGCCGTATCCAGATCAGATGGAGGACCTGCGCCTAGACACGACCACAACGCATGATGTAGTCAGCCGGATCCAGGCCGTATCCAGATCAGATGGAGGACCTGCGCCTAGACACGACCACAACACATGATGTAGTCATCCGGATCCGGGCCGTATCCAGATCAGATGGAGGACCTGCGCCTAGACACGACCACAACGCATGATGTAGTCAGCCGGATCCAGGCCGTATCCAGATCAGATGGTGGACCTGCGCCTAGACACGGCCACAACGCATGATGTAGTCAGCCGGATCCGGGCCGTATCCAGATCAGATGGTGGACCTGCGCCTAGACACAACCACAACGCATGATGTAGTCAGCCGGATCCAGGCCGTATCCAGATCAGATGGAGGACCTGCGCCTAGACACGACCACAACCCATGATGTAGTCAGCCGGATCCAGGCCGGATCCAGATCAGATGATGAACCTGCGCCTAGACACGACCACAACGCATGATGTAGTCAGCCGGATCCAGGCCGTATCCAGATCAGATGGAGGACCTGCGCCTAGACACGACCACAACGCATGATGTAGTCAGCCGGATCCAGGCCGTATCCAGACCAGATGGAGGACCTGCGCCTAGACACGACCACAACGCATGATGGAGTCAGCCGGATCCGGGCCGTATCCAGATCAGATGGAGGACCTGCGCCTAGACACGACCACAACGCATGATGTAGTCAGCCGGATCCAGGCCGTATCCAGATCAGATGGTGGACCTGCGCCTAGACACGACCACAACGCATGATGTAGTCAGCCGGATCCAGGCCGTATCCAGATCAGATGGTGGACCTGCGCCTAGACACGACCACAACACATGATGTAGTCAGCCGGATCCAGGCCGTATCCAGATCAGACGGAGGACCTGCGCCTAGACACGACCACAACACATGATGTAGTCAGCCGGATCCAGGCCGTATCCAGATCAGACGGAGGACCTGCGCCTAGACAGTTGCGCTCTATTTTCCTGGCTGCTCTCTTAAGGGCCTGAGGGCCAGATGTACTAACGCTCTTGCGCCCACTTCAGGCGTATTTGTTTCTCAAAGTGCGCATAAAACCATGGCGAGGTGTGTACGAACGGGACGCACCGAGATGAAGGCGCAGACTGCCTGTCGCGGGAACTGAAAATGGCAAAATGCGCTTTTCGTGTCATGCATATGCATTCATGGGATGGTCAAGGGAAAGTGGGAGTGTCACATAGAGAGATGGAGGGGAAGTGTAAACTGCGCCTAATTATGTATTCCGCATTATGTACAGAAGAAGATCCTTCTGTAGCTGAAGATTCTCCGCCTCTTAAAAGCAGGAGTAACTTAGGAAGCGGGTTCCTGGCGTACACCTCCTGGTGAAACGGCAGCTGTAATCCGAGCAAGACGAAGACATCGGCGAAGGAGACGAGCTGGAAAGAGTTTTGCCACAAGATTCACACTTTTTCAGTTGAGTGAAAACTAAATCATTTAGCGTTACAGATTAAGCAGCTTCGCAATATTACAGTTACTGGAAGAAATCAAAGAGTTCATCGAATCTACGACTCAGCGTTCACATTCCCTTCCAGCAGTTGTTAAACTCCTCGCTACACTACACTTATTGGCATCAGGATCATCTCAAACAGTCATAGCATCAGCAGTGAGAGGAGGAGGCCCATTCAAGTGCACGTTTAAATACGCTCAGTTTACGGTATAGTGTGTGTGGACAGGCGCTGATTACCTGATGAACTGCAGGTTTGGTACATAACACACACACTGCGGTTTCACATCAAGCGCTTTCTGCATCTTGGCCATGGCGCTATTAACGCTGCGTTCGCAAATGTACGTACATCTGGCCCTCTGTATTGTAAAAAGAGCTAAGTAAAGGTGACTTGACTTGACTTGACACACACACACACACACACACACACACACACACACACACACACACACACACACACACACACACACACACACACTCTCTCTCTCTCTCTCTATAGTATCTGCAGCATTGGTCACTCTGTCCATCTGTCTGTGTCTCTTCAGGACTGCTGATCACTGCTTCACACACTCCGTGTCGGGACTAAAGAACGAGAGGAACTGTCATTCGCAGGGATGAACTATATGCATGTACACATGTATATATACACACAATATATAGTGTGTTTTCTTTGTTTTGAATCAGCAATATTTCAGTGTTCAGACGTGATTGATTCAGAGAGTTCTCTTTCTGGAATTTCTTTCATTGATTTATATTTAGTAGATAATGTTCCCATGAGTCCGTGTACAACACTGTGCAGTGATTTATTTATAGCTAGATAAATAACTAATGAAATGCTATCACTCTTTAATATGCATAATGGTTTTATGAAGTGTGTTTAGTGTGAATGTAGGAAATAGGGTTGTACATTTGGACATGATTGTTTGGATGATTTCTGCTCTGAGAACAAACAACAGACAATAAACACATTATCATACTAAACAAATACGTGTCTTTCAGGGGCGGATCTAGAAAAATATTTATGGGGTGGCAAGAGGGGGGCAGGAATTTTTGAGGGGTGGCAATGGCAGACATATATATATATACTGAATTTAATCACAGTTAACACAGTTTGATGAGAAATCGTATGTATACACACTACAAAAGGGCATTATTTGTATTATTATTTGTATCTTTTTTTGTGGGGGGGTTTGGGGTCACCTGTGAGTACAGGGCTGGACTGGGACAAAAAATCGGCCCGGGCATTTTGGCCCAGACTGGCCCACTACATATGATCATAAACACAACCGAACTTTGCACTCCCTTGAATATGTATACCAACTCCTATAAAAACCACTAATGTCATAACATAAGTCAATAGGAGTGAGTAAGAGTTAACAGATGAAATAACTACTAAGTTGAACTATAGGCCTACTCCACAGTGATGAATGCCAAAACAAGCTATAAGCTGCATTGGTATAGCAATAGGGTTTTTTCCCACAGGATTTGGGGAAATCTGCGGTGAGTACACCTCTGTCCCTCTAGGGGGGTTCGGGGGCATGCACCCCAGTAAGAAAATTTTGTGCTTTTTTAATGTTAAATTCATCAATCTGGTGCACTTTGAGAGTTCAAAATAAAGAGCTCCAACCCATATTCAGTGTGCAAATTGAACAAAGAAAAACTCAAAACTCTTTTAGTTGTGATATAGTTTCTGTCTACATTACACTACTAAATAATAATAGTTATAATATTATGGCCAGTCCAGCCCTGTGTGAGTATAAAGGCAGGGGTGCGTTTAACTTTTGGAGCCAAGGTGTGCCGACCTTTTTTCCCTTTTTCATTTAAATTATTTTGTTGAGCACCCAACTTGAGCGTTTTACTGTGTAATACTGTAGGCTACTCCATATAAACACCAGACAGATACATGATATATGAAACAGATGTGCATTACTTATCTCACTTGCACAAAATATATGCAGTAATATAAAGCATAGAAACGCACAGGTGAAATACACTGAAAATGATATGCATTTAAAAATTTGGCCGGGTTGAAAACGTATCTCTCTGGTAATGGAACTCGGTCGCTGTTGTCTCTTGCTCTCGCTGTCTCCCGCTCTCGCGGTCAGATCACCGGAAGTTTTCGCCGGAAGTATTTGCCCACACACTAAAGTACGAACGTCAACGGTCGTCATATTATGCACGGAGCGAATTCACTGCAGTCGGACATGGGAGATTCGCGTTCGTAAATTG
>NW_026607177.1:375000-380000 GCF_029890125.1 Rhinichthys klamathensis goyatoka
AGAGGCGTGGCTTCCTCTAACACACTCCCACAGAGGCATGGCTTTCTCTAACACACTCCCACAGAGGCGTGGCTTCCTCTAACACACTCCCACAGAGGCGTGGCTTCCTCTAACACACTCCCACAGAGGTGTGGCTTCCTCTAACACACTCCCACAGAGGTGTGGCTTCCTCTAACACACACCCACAGAGGCGTGGCTTCCTTTAACACACTCCCACAGAGGCGTGGTTTCCTCTAACACACTCCCACAGAGGCGTGGCTTCCTCTAACACACTCCCACAGAGGCGTGGCTTCCTCTAACACACTCCCACAGAGGTGTGGCTTTCTCTAACACACTCCCACAGAGGCGTGGCTTCCTCTAACACTCCCACAGAGGCATGGCTTCCTCTAACACACTCCCACAGAGGCGTGGCTTCCTCTAACACACTCCCACAGAGGTGTGGCCTCCTCTAACACACACACACACACACACACATCCACAGAGGCCAACGAACGGCTTCTGGAACAAGAACAAATGTAGGGCGGGCTTGATTTCGATTCAAAATTACGAGAAACATGAATTGAAAACAACAATAAATCAATTAGAATAAACACTGCAACAATACATAAAAAACAAGAATGTTCGTGACTTAAAGCTTCCTCTCTTTCCTCTCAGAGAACTAAACTGAGCTTTACTGGAGAGCCTCAGTGCATGTCTTCATTTCTTCAGGAACATCCACACGGATATGTCCCTCGGTGTGTTTCTATGAACACATAGACTCGTGTTTTATGTTTTGTGAAAAGCTGTTTGCAGATGAAGTGCAGTGAAAGGAAAGTGTTGTGTGCCGGTTGTGTTTGCGGTAACTCCTAGCATTGTGACGTCTGGTAATGAGCGTTCAGCCGGAGAGCCGCTCACGATGAATGGCGTGTCGGGAAGTGCTTTTGTTTTCTGAGTGGTGTTATTTTTTAGAGGCAAACAGAGGCACTTTGGTTGAGCGTTTCTTTACCTGTTGAGATACACACACGAGTCTGTCACTGGATCTCACGAGGGTTTCGCCAACATGACAAGTGTGTGTGAAAGTGCTTTGTTCTGGTGTGAAGCTTCAGTTAGATTTATTATTTTTATTAACATCTCTCACCATAATCACATTTACTGCAAACCGTGAAACAAAGTTGTTTACATGCGAAAGAAAACGAAGCAATTTACAGGCTGTCATTAGTCCGTTCACGAGACTCCGTTCATCGCACGTTTGTGTTGCAGAAATCCTCTGATAATGAACAGGTTTGCTTTCAGACTGCAGCTAAATGAGGTTTATTATGAGGTGTGTGTGTGTGTGTGTGTGTGTGTGTGATGATGATGGGTGACGCAGACTAGAATCTAAGACAATGGTTGGCATTATGGCGCTGTTATAATTGATAGTTCTAGTCAACCGTTTAATATTATTGTGATACGTGATAAGATGCTTTGAAATGTCAAGAACTATGTAGTGTAGTTCTGTCTAATTCTCTGTTTGTGTCCGTGTGTAAGCGTTCATGTTGATGTATTTATGGATATATGTGTGAAACCAGTGTAAAAAACTGCTGTCATAGGTGCTGATCGGAAGATTGTCTAGATGTTCCACACACACACACACACACACACACACACACACACACACACACACACACACACACACACACACACACACACACACACACACACACACACACACACACACACACACACACACACACACACACACACACACACACACACACACACACACACTATGTGCTGCAGAGAGAGATACACGAGTGTGTTAGGGTGCCGTTTTGAACGCTGTGTGTGTGTTGATGCAGGTGTGTGTGTGTTGATACAGGTGTGTGTGTGTGTGTAAATACAGTGGCAGGTTATTTACACGTCTCATAATCGCAGTTGCCGCTGGGCTCGTGTTGTTCTGCTGAAGGATCTTATCTCGCCTCATTAGAGCAGATGATTCTAACCACACTCACACACACACACACACCACTGCTACAAAATATACCATCACCACACACACACACACACACACACACACACACACACACACACACACACACACACACACACACACACACACACACTCACTCTCTTTCTCTCTCTCTCACTCTCTCTCACACACACACACACTCACTCTCTTTCTCTCTCTCTCACTCTCTCTCACACACACACACACTCACTCTCTTTCTCTCTCTCTCACTCTCTCTCACACACACACACACACACACACACACACACACACACACACACACACACACACACACACACACACACACACACACACACACACACACACACTCACACTCACTCTCTCTCTCTCTCTCTCTCTCTCTCTCACACACACACACACTCACACTCACTCTCTCTCTCTCTCTCTCTCTCTCACACACACACACGACGAGGGGACAGGAACCTTTTTTTGAACAAAGAGCCTTTTTTTACGAATTTTTACAAAAGAGCCACCGCAAAAATGTATATATATATATATATATTTTTTTCAATAACATGTCAATAATAAATATCAATAACATTTCAATTATAGTAACTTTATTAGGCCCATAAACAACTAAAAACAAACAAAAAAATGCTACAAACAATAAATAACAAGTTGCAGTATGGAATTATTTTGTGCAGGCTTACCCTCTTCGAGTTTAGCAGCTGAGTATCATCAGCATAACAGTGAACACTAACGCCACACTTCCTAATGATATCTCCTAAGGGTAGCATGTACAGAGTGTGTGTGTGTGTGTGTGTGTGTGTGTGTGTGTGTGTGTGTGTGTGTGTGTGTGTGTGTGTGTGTGTGTGTGTGTGTGTGTGTGTGTGTGTGTGTGTGTGTGAGGGTAGCATGTACAGAGTGAACAGTAACGGTCCTAGTACTGAGCCTTGTGGTACGCCACACTGATGTTACGGGTGTGGTGCGGGCTGAAGCACAAGATGAGTCCAAAGTACACTTTAAACTTTTACTGATGACGCAAAACAACAAACAGGTACAGACAGGCAAACGGACAGAGGGTACACACACAAAGTCAGGTAACATTAACACCTTACATAAACGAGAACCGACAAAGACTAACTGAACAGAGACTAAATACAGATACCAATGAACAATGATGAGGTGAACACAGGTGACACGGATGATGATGACGATAAACAGGTGTGTAATGAGGGAGTGAGTTCAGGTGTGGAGACACGAGGGTTTCTGGGAAGTGTAGCAATTCCACTAATGCCAACATCATTTTCGAGTCTATTTAAAAGAATGTTGTGGTCAATAGTGTCAAATGCAGCACTAAGATCGAGTAACACTAATAGAGAGATACAACCACGATCGGATGATAAGAGCAAATCATGTGTGACTCTGATGAGAGCGGTCTCAGTGCTATGGTACGGTCTAAATCCAGACTGGAAATCCTCACAGATATCATTTATTTCTAGAAAGGAACACAGTTGTGAGGATACTGCTTTTTCCAGTATCTTTGACAGAAAAGGCAGATTCGAGATCGGCCTGTAATTGACTAATTCTGTATGATCATGTTGCGTTTTTTTTAACAAGTGGTTTTATCATAGCCAGCTTAAAGGTTTTCGGTACGTATCCTAGAGACAAAGACGAATTAATGATAGTAAGAAGCAGTGTTGGGCAAGTTACTTTTAAAAAGTAATTAGTTACAGTTACTAGTTACTACTTCCAAAAAGTAACTAAATTAGTAACTCAGTTACAAATTTTAAAAGTAACTAGTTACTTAAGAAAGTAACTATTGCGTTACTTTCAAGTAAAATTAAAATTTAAATGCTCAAATGTGACCCCACCTCTACCCCTCTTTAACGGAACTTACAATACATGTGCATGTTCAATTATTTATGATAAATCTGAATATTATAATGAAATGGACACTTAATACAATACATTATTAACAGAAACATGAAACATTGTACACACATCAAAAAAAAAAAAAAATGTTGCTGTGGGACAAAGTGAGACTAGCCTCCAATCAAATGCCATGTAGATATTATGTTTATATAGTGGATCAATGCAAATAACACAATAGATGTTTTGGAACTTTTGATATTTATTGCCCCTCAACAGGCCACAACTGGGCAAAATTTAACACAAGCTATTGCCCAAGCAAGCTTGTTAAGCTCGTCGCCATACCTGTCTCTCGTTGACTGACTGGCTTGCTTGTGTTGTTCATTGTGTGTCCTGTCCGACTATGCGTTATGATGGGTCGTTCGCAATTCATGAGCGTTAGCCGTTAGTGATGATGGATCGACTCGTTCGCGAATGAGCTTTTGATGGGTCGTTCGCGATTCGCGAATGAGGCGACTCTAAGAGCCGGCTCTTTTAGGTGAACGTCGGGAGCTGGCTCGCATATCTGAAGAGCCGACTCTATTTTTACAAATTTAGCCTATAGAAATTAAATAATTATGTAATAAAATTTTAAATATTATAGTCAAAGTCATTTAAAGAGCCGTTTGTGAGCCAAAAGAGCCGGCTCTTTTCAGTGAGCTGAGTCAAAAGTGCCGAATGCCCATCACTACTATGCGTGCTTTCGAACACCCGCCCAACTCTACCTCTGATTGGCTTACAATGACATTTTACTCTACCTCAGTCGTCAGCATTTATGCGCTTGTCTCGTGCTCTGCCCACTAACCAAGGAAGAACAGTAAAAAAAAGTATTTGCCTCTCGCTCAGAGATCTAGTTGGTCTGATGAAAAAAAAAAAACCCAGCTTCATCAGTTATAGTAACGCGCCGCATTTTTTGGCAGTAACGGGAACGGCGTTATTAAGATGAGAAGAGTAATCAATTAGATTACTCGTTACTGGAAAAAGTAATGCCGTTAGTAACGGCGTTATTTATAACGCCGTTATTCCCATCACTGGTAAGAAGAGGATCTATGACATCTGGAAACATCTCTTTCAGTAGCTTAGTCGGTATAGGGTCTAACATACATGTTGTTGATTTAGATGAATTAACGAGTTTGGAAAATTCTTCCTCTCCTATAGCAAT
>NW_026607177.1:385000-392500 GCF_029890125.1 Rhinichthys klamathensis goyatoka
ACTCAAAATTATTACACATTGCACCTTTAAATTAGGATATTTTACATTCATGTTACGGGTTTTGTATGGGAGCCATTGCTGACAGTCATTGACCGTTTTTTAAAGATTTTATTTTTTACAGTGTATATACACAGTGTTTTATTTACACTTTTATTTGTAAAGCGTAATTTCAAAATACCCATCGTTTCACAGCAACTTTACAGAAAGTGCACGAGTCCATATTACAGTTTACAGTGATCTGTTATCAGAGGAAAATGTCTAAGTTATGTATGTCAGAAATGTACATATACAAATCACAGTTAGCGAAAAATGTATTCATTTAAACAATGTATTAATTTAAGGCAGAAACAGTGAAGTAATTGAACAGTGAGCTCGTTGAAGTAATGAATACATGTTGTTAACACATGATTAGGATATATAGAGAATAGTAGCACTGGTGCCTTGTTGGTCTTATCGGTCAGCAATACTTTGTAATTGATACAGAACTTATTAGGTAACCAGTGTAGAGATGATGAAATTGGTGTTATACAGTATGATCATATTTTCTTGACCTGGTATGAATATGACCAGGCGGTCCGATGAGATGCTGAGATCTGCAGTAAACCCCTGTGCACATACTGTATATTATGATGTCTTTACCCTTTCTTTAAATATTATCAAAAATGTGTTAAAGATTTTGTAATCATCATATTGTGTAGTTGTGCTTTGCTATTGATTGTTTCATTTGTGATAATAACGCAATGAAACATGACAAATTGTGCAAAATAATTTTTCTCCAGTAAACAAAGAAATTATGAACACTTGCAAAAACAAGACAGAACCAACCAAATATTAATAACTGTGAGTGTGTGTGTGTGTATGTGTTTGTGTGTGTGTGTGTGTGTGTGTGTGTATGTACAGACTGTTTTGAGGTGAAGAAGCTGAAAATAAAATCCTGAACGCTTTGAACCTGAAGGGTGTTTGTAGAGCGGCGGGTTCAGACATCACAGTGTGTGTGTGTGTGTGTGTGTGTGTGTGTGTGTGTGTGTATATATTCTATTCAGTGTGTGTGTCTCTCCATCTAAGGGGACTGGAGGAACTATAACTGTGTGTGTCGCCTTTACTCACCTGAGCTCATCTACTACACTACTTTACTCCAGTGCCAGAGCATTAGTTGCTCAATCACAGGGGTTTCATATGTGAGATGAGGCCGAAACCAGCACTTCCAGTGCAAATACATTTCGCCTATTTAACTTTACTTCACTTTATTTATCCGCTATATTGATGATACCTTTTCAAAGGATTAGTTTACTTTTGTGCACTTGGAGCTTAACTAAGACTTGAGAGTGTGTAGACATTTAAGAGGCTGTTGTGTCGACCTATATTTATTGCAATACTCATGTATGATCATGAAAATAAACATGATCGCTCTCCTCTCATATCAACTGTTTGTCCTGATTTGTCCGTCTCTCAGGGTCTGATTGGTTTGTGGTGATAAGCTCCCCCCTGATATGCCCGTCTCTCGTGGTCTGATTGGTTTGTGGTGATAAGCTCCGCCCTGATCTGCCCGTCTCTCGGGGTCTGATTGGTTTGTGGTGATAAGCTCCGCCCTGATCTGTCCATCTCTCAGGGTCTGATTGGTTTGTGGTGATAAGCTCCGCCCTGATCTGTCCGTCTCTCAGGGTCTGATTGGTTTGTGGTGATAAGCTCCGCCCTGATCTGCCCGTCTCTCAGGGTCTGATTGGTTTGTGGTGATAAGCTCCGCCCTGATCTGTCCGTCTTTCGGGGTCTGATTGGTTTGTGGTGATAAGCTCCGCCCTGATCTGCCCGTCTCTCGGGGTCTGATTGGTTTGTGGTGATAAGCTCTGCCCTGTTATGCCCGTCTCTCAGGGTCTGATTGGTTTGTGGTGATAAGCTCCGCCCTGATATGCCCGTCTCTCGGGGTCTGATTGGTTTGTGGTGATAAGCTCCGCCCTGATCTGTCCGTCTCTCGGGGTCTGATTGGTTTGTGGTGATAAGCTCCGCCCTGATTTGCCCGTCTCTCAGGGTCTGATTGGTTTGTGGTGATAAGCTCCGCCCTGATTTGCCCGTCTCTCGGGGTCTGATTGGTTTGTGGTGATAAGCTCCGCCCTGATTTGCCCGTCTCTCAGGGTCTGATTGGTTTGTGGTGATAAGCTCCGCCCTGATTTGCCCGTCTCTCAGGGTCTGATTGGTTTGTGGTGAAAAGCTCCGCCCTGATTTGCCCGTCTCTCGGGGTCTGATTGGTTTGTGGTGATAAGCTCCGCCCTGATCTGCCCGTCTCTCGGGGTCTGATTGGTTTGTGGTGATAAGCTCCACCCTGATTTGCCCGTCTCTCGGGGTCTGATTGGTTTGTGGTGATAAGCTCCGCCCTGATTTGCCCGTCTCTCAGGGTCTGATTGGTTTGTGGTGATAAGCTCCGCCCTGATCTGTCCATCTCTCAGGGTCTGATTGGTTTGTGGTGATAAGCTCCGCCCTGATCTGTCCATCTCTCAGGATCTGATTGGTTTGTGGTGATAAGCTCCGCCCTGATCTGTCCATCTCTCAGGGTCTGATTGGTTTGTGGTGATAAGCTCCGCCCTGATATGCCCGTCTCTCGGGCTCTGATTGGTTTGTGGTGATAAGCTCCGCCCTGATCTGTCCGTCTCTCAGGGTCTGATTGGTTTGTGGTGATAAGCTCCGCCCTGATATGCCCGTCTCTCGGGGTCTGATTGGTTTGTGGTGATAAGCTCCGCCCTGATTTGCCCGTCTCTCAGGGTCTGATTGGTTTGTGGTGATAAGCTCCGCCCTGATTTGCCCGTCTCTTGGGGTCTGATTGGTTTGTGGTGATAAGCTCCGCCCTGATTTGCCCGTCTCTCAGGGTCTGATTGGTTTGTGGTGATAAGCTCCGCCCTGATTTGCCCGTCTCTCAGGGTCTGATTGGTTTGTGGTGAAAAGCTCCGCCCTGATTTGCCCGTCTCTCAGGGTCTGATTGGTTTGTGGTGATAAGCTCCGCCCTGATTTGCCCGTCTCTCGGGGTCTGATTGGTTTGTGGTGATAAGCTCCGCCCTGATTTGCCCGTCTCTCAGGGTCTGATTGGTTTGTGGTGATAAGCTCCGCCCTGATATGCCCGTCTCTCGGGGTCTGATTGGTTTGTGGTGATAAGCTCCGCCCTGATTTGCCCGTCTCTCAGGGTCTGATTGGTTTGTGGTGATAAGCTCCGCCCTGATTTGCCCGTCTCTCGGGGTCTGATTGGTTTGTGGTGATAAGCTCCGCCCTGATTTGCCCGTCTCTCAGGGTCTGATTGGTTTGTGGTGATAAGCTCCGCCCTGATTTGCCCGTCTCTCAGGGTCTGATTGGTTTGTGGTGAAAAGCTCCGCCCTGATTTGCCCGTCTCTCGGGGTCTGATTGGTTTGTGGTGATAAGCTCCGCCCTGATCTTCCCGTCTCTCGGGGTCTGATTGGTTTGTGGTGATAAGCTCCACCCTGATTTGCCCGTCTCTCGGGGTCTGATTGGTTTGTGGTGATAAGCTCCGCCCTGATTTGCCCGTCTCTCAGGGTCTGATTGGTTTGTGGTGATAAGCTCCGCCCTGATCTGTCCATCTCTCAGGGTCTGATTGGTTTGTGGTGATAAGCTCCGCCCTGATCTGTCCATCTCTCAGGGTCTGATTGGTTTGTGGTGATAAGCTCCGCCCTGATCTGTCCATCTCTCAGGGTCTGATTGGTTTGTGGTGATAAGCTCCGCCCTGATATGCCCGTCTCTCGGGCTCTGATTGGTTTGTGGTGATAAGCTCCGCCCTGATCTGTCCGTCTCTCAGGGTCTGATTGGTTTGTGGTGATAAGCTCCACCCTGATATGCCCGTCTCTCAGGGTCTGATTGGTTTGTGGTGATAAGCTCCGCCCTGATTTGCCCGTCTCTCAGGGTCTGATTGGTTTGTGGTGATAAGCTCCGCCCTGATTTGCCCGTCTCTCGGGGTCTGATTGGTTTGTGGTGATAAGCTCCGCCCTGATTTGCCCGTCTCTCAGGGTCTGATTGGTTTGTGGTGATAAGCTCCGCCCTGATTTGCCCGTCTCTCAGGGTCTGATTGGTTTGTGGTGAAAAGCTCCGCCCTGATTTGCCCGTCTCTCAGGGTCTGATTGGTTTGTGGTGATAAGCTCCGCCCTGATTTGCCCGTCTCTCGGGGTCTGATTGGTTTGTGGTGATAAGCTCCGCCCTGATTTGCCCGTCTCTCAGGGTCTGATTGGTTTGTGGTGATAAGCTCCGCCCTGATATGCCCGTCTCTCGGGGTCTGATTGGTTTGTGGTGATAAGCTCCGCCCTGATTTGCCCGTCTCTCAGGGTCTGATTGGTTTGTGGTGATAAGCTCCGCCCTGATTTGCCCGTCTCTCGGGGTCTAATTGGTTTGTGGTGATAAGCTCCGCCCTGATTTGCCCGTCTCTCAGGGTCTGATTGGTTTGTGGTGATAAGCTCCGCCCTGATTTGCCCGTCTCTCAGGGTCTGATTGGTTTGTGGTGATAAGCTCCGCCCTGATTTGCCCGTCTCTCAGGGTCTGATTGGTTTGTGGTGATAAGCTCCGCCCTGATATGCCCGTCTCTCGGGGTCTGATTGGTTTGTGGTGATAAGCTCCGCCCTGATTTGCCCGTCTCTCAGGGTCTGATTGGTTTGTGGTGATAAGCTCCGCCCTGATTTGCCCGTCTCTCGGGGTCTGATTGGTTTGTGGTGATAAGCTCCGCCCTGATTTGCCCGTCTCTCAGGGTCTGATTGGTTTGTGGTGATAAGCTCCGCCATGATCTGTCCATCTCTCAGGGTCTGATTGGTTTGTGGTGATAAGCTCCGCCCTGATCTGTCCATCTCTCAGGGTCTGATTGGTTTGTGGTGATAAGCTCCGCCCTGATCTGTCCATCTCTCAGGGTCTGATTGGTTTGTGGTGATAAGCTCCGCCCTGATCTGTCCATCTCTCAGGGTCTGATTGGTTTGTGGTGATAAGCTCCGCCTTGATATGCCCGTCTCTCGGGCTCTGATTGGTTTGTGGTGATAAGCTCCGCCCTGATCTGTCCGTCTCTCAGGGTCTGATTGGTTTGTGGTGATAAGCTCCGCCCTGATCTGTCCGTCTTTCGGGGTCTGATTGGTTTGTGGTGATAAGCTCCGCCCTGATTTGCCCGTCTCTCAGGGTCTGATTGGTTTGTGGTGATAAGCTCCGCCCTGATCTTTCCATCTCTCAGGGTCTGATTGGTTTGTGGTGATAAGCTCTGCCCTGATCTGTCCGTCTCTCAGGGTCTGATTGGTTTGTGGTGATAAGCTCCGCCCTGATCTGTCCGTCTCTCAGGGTCTGATTGGTTTGTGGTGATAAGCTCCGCCCTGATCTGTCCGTCTCTCGGGGTCTGATTGGTTTGTGGTGATAAGCTCCCCCCTGATATGCCCGTCTCTCGGGCTCTGATTGGTTTGTGGTGATAAGCTCCGCCCTGATCTGTCCGTCTCTCAGGGTCTGATTGGTTTGTGGTGATAAGCTTCGCCCTGATCTGTCCGTCTTTCGGGGTCTGATTGGTTTGTGGTGATAAGCTCCGCCCTGATCTGTCCGTCTCTCAGGGTCTGATTGGTTTGTGGTGATAAGCTCCGCCCTGATTTGCCCGTCTCTCAGGGTCTGATTGGTTTGTGGTGATAAGCTCCGCCCTGATCTGTCCATCTCTCAGGGTCTGATTGGTTTTTGGTGATAAGCTCTGCCCTGATCTGTCCGTCTCTCAGGGTCTGATTGGTTTGTGGTGATAAGCTCCGCCCTGATCTGTCCGTCTCTCGGGGTCTGATTGGTTTGTGGTGATAAGCTCCGCCCTGATTTGCCCGTCTCTCAGGGTCTGATTGGTTTGTGGTGATAAGCTCCGCCATGATCTGTCCATCTCTCAGGGTCTGATTGGTTTGTGGTGATAAGCTCCGCCCTGATCTGTCCATCTCTCAGGGTCTGATTGGTTTGTGGTGATAAGCTCTGCCCTGATCTGTCCGTCTCTCAGGGTCTGATTGGTTTGTGGTGATAAGCTCCGCCCTGATCTGTCCATCTCTCAGGGTCTGATTGGTTTGTGGTGATAAGCTCCGCCCTGATCTGTCCATCTCTCAGGGTCTGATTGGTTTGTGGTGATAAGCTCCGCCCTGATCTGTCCGTCTCTCAGGGTCTGATTGGTTTGTGGTGATAAGCTCCGCCCTGATCTGTCCGTCTCTCAGGGTCTGATTGGTTTGTGGTGATAAGCTCCGCCCTGATCTGTCCATCTCTCAGGGTCTGATTGGTTTGTGGTGATAAGCTCCGCCCTGATCTGTCCATCTCTCAGGGTCTGATTGGTTTGTGGTGATAAGCTCCGCCCTGATCTGTCCGTCTCTCAGGGTCTGATTGGTTTGTGGTGATAAGCTCCGCCCTGATCTGTCCATCTCTCAGGGTCTGATTGGTTTGTGGTGATAAGCTCCGCCCCTCCCTCCGGCTCCTGCTGTCGATACTAATGTACGAGCAGCATTGATGAACTGTCAGCTTCTGCTGTGTTCAAGTGGACCAAAGTCACTGCTCACCCTTGAAGAATCTGCCAGTCGGAGGCCAGCAGATAAAGACGTGGTGTTTATATTGATTAGACAGTGAAATCTTGGTCAGTCGCTGATGCAGGTGTGTGTACACGCTCAACATCTCCCCGACTCGCTTGACCTTGTCTTCATATCCACACTTCATGTTCATGTTCAGTCACTGTAGGTCAGACACTCCTGAAGAGTGAAACACATTCACCGCAGTAATATGTGTGTTTGAGCGGCTGATATCAGCCAATCACGTGATCGAGGGGCGTTTCACAATCACCTTCATTTCTACATTAAACAGCTTCAGATTTACATGGACTTTCCTGCTAAACTGCTGTACGATCGGCTCTTGTTTATCAGTAAACGATACATAAACTCCTGTTCCAGTTACACTCACTGTTGACATGTTGGATAAACAGATTACATTGTAACATATGTATTCTTCAGGATAACCCCTTTGAGATTCATTATCTCGGTTTCAAAGGGGTCTAATATTACTTACACTATCAAAAAACAGTACAGTTTCTTTTAATACATGTGCAATTGTCCCAAAACCCTCTGCCCCTTTTAGATGAGATATTAGTCTCACGAGTCCCCAGAATGTGTGTGTGAAGTTCCAGCCTAAAATACCCCACAGACCATTTATTATACCATGTTGTAAATGCCCATGTTTGAGTGGAAGGAAAAACATGCTGGTTTTGTACATTTATCTTTAAATGCAAATGAGCTGCTGCTCCGCCCCTTTTCCAGAAGAGGGCGGAGCCTGTAAAGCTCGTTCCTCGGATACTAAAACATGAACAGGATCTGCACTTCCTCCAGACACACACACACACACACACACACACACTGATCACAGAATCTGCTCTTCCTCCACACACACACACACACACACACTGATCACAGAATCTGCTCTTCCTCCAGACACACACACACACACACACACACACACTGATCACAGAATCTGCTCTTCCTCCACACACAC
>NW_026607177.1:397500-420000 GCF_029890125.1 Rhinichthys klamathensis goyatoka
TCACTCGTTCACTCATTCCCTCTTTCACTCTTTCACTCTTCAACTCTTTCACCCTTCACTCGTTCACTCTTTCACTCTTTCACTCGTTCACTCTTTCACTCATTCCCTCTTTCACTCTTTCACTCTTCACTCTTCACTCGTTCACTCGTTCACTCTTCACTCTTCACTCGTTCCCTCGTTCCCTCTTTCCCTCGTTCACACGTTCACTCTTTCACTCTTCACTCGTTCACTCGTTCACTCTTCACTCGTTCACTCTTCACTCTTCACTCTTTCACTCGTTCACTCTTCACTCTTCACTCGTTCACTCTTCACTCGTTCACTCTTTCTCTCTTCACTCGTTCACTCGTTCACTCTTCACTCTTCACTCTTTCACTCTTTCACTCGTTCACTCGTTCACTCTTCACTCTTCACTCGTTCACTCTTCACTCTTTCACTCTTTCACTCGTTCACTCTTTCACTCGTTCACTCATTCCCTCTTTCACTCTTTCACTCTTTCACTCTTCACTCTTCACTCTTTCACTCTTTCACTCATTCCCTCTTTCACTCTTTCACTCTTCACTCTTTCACTCTTCACTCTTCACTCTTTCACTCTTCACTCTTCACTCTTCACTCGTTCACTCTTTCACTCTTTCACTCGTTCACTCGTTCACTCGTTCACTCTTTCCCTCTTTCACTCTTCACTCTTCACTCTTCACTCGTTCACTCGTTCACTCGTTCACTCTTCACTCGTTCACTCTTCACTCGTTCACTCGTTCACTCGTTCACTTCGTTCACTCGTTCACTCATTCCCTCTTTCACTCTTTCACTCTTCAACTCTTTCACCCTTCACTCGTTCACTCTTTCACTCTTTCACTCGTTCACTCTTTCACTCATTCCCTCTTTCACTCTTTCACTCTTCACTCTTCACTCGTTCACTCGTTCGCTCTTCACTCTTCACTCGTTCACTCGTTCCCTCTTTCCCTCGTTCACACGTTCACTCGTTCACTCGTGCCCTCTTTCCCTCTTTCACTCTTTCACTCGTTCACTCGTTCCCTCTTTCCCTCGTTCACTCGTTCACTCGTGCCCTCTTTCCCTCTTTCCCTCGTTCACTCGTTCACTCTTTCACTCTTTCACTCTTTCACTCTTTCACTCGTTCATGTCATTCACAGCCTCTGTAAAGCAGCACTTCAGAATCAGACCATCCGGACGTTATTTACTCACTCTTCATGCTGGGATTCTTCTCTTCTGTTCAATGCAGGAAAACAATGAATAATAATGAGTTTTGAAGAATCTGCAGCTCTCCATCACGATCAAGCTTTCTGAGCTCATGATGTTTGACAAACTCTGCAATGCAAGACATTCTGGGCTAAAACTCCTGCATCAGACATTCCTGAACAAAACATGAAGTTCTTTCTCAGTGTTTCAGTCTTGTTTTCCAGCACAAACATCTAAACATTATTAAGTGAGGGTTAATGTACATCCAGCCGGTTGTTATCTCAGAATAACCCTCTCGGGTGATCAGGATCAGGTCTTCATCAGCCTGAAGGGGTTATTCTGAGATCACACACACACACACACACACACACACACACACACACATGGTGATGGATGGAGCAATGCTGTGGGTCAGTGGAGACACGGCTGGGTTCAATCAGGTCCTGGAGCTCTTCTGGGTCACTGTAATCATAGAGGTGTGAGGTGACTTTGGTCTGGACTGAGCGCTCACACACACACACACACTGACACGTGTGTGTGTGTGTTCATTTATCACAAGCCTAACCTTTACTGTATGTGGTTTTTGGCCATCAGCGGGTCATGAAGTCAATGCGTCCTCATTATATTTGGGCTGTGTATATTTTTAGATGTGCCCTAATAATACTTCACACGACCTTCTGACGAGCTCCTTCTGAGGACGCCTATTTAGCATCATTGATATACTATTATAGTTATATGATATATAACAATAAATAAATTCTGACTGACGAAGAGCCAATCAGGCGCACTCCTGACTGAGATAACCGGTTGAATGAAGAGCAGGAGAGCGTCTGATTGGCTCGTCATTCTCCTGTAGAGTATCAGTGTTTCAGAACTACAGAGTTTAGTGTCAAAGGTTAATCCAGACGGGCTGGTAGACGAGGCTTAATTACCCACGTCTGTTCGTTATCCACCCTCGACTGAGAAGCCAATCCCAGAATGCATTGCTGATCACTCAGTCTTAGACAGGGTTCTGGATCGGACCGCAGAATGAACCTCAGTGAGTGTCCCTGGCTGGATCTGTTGGTGTGTGTCGGAGCAAAGCTCTGGTGAAGCGCTGAGTGGGATTTACACGTTCACATCACGCTCTGAATAACGTGATCGCTGCTGTTAATTGCCTGAGTTGATGAGGGCTCTCTTAAGACGAGCGTTGTCGTTTCCCTGGAGAAGCGGTCGATCTCAGGAGTGCGCCCCATTGTCCCCCACTGAATTTGCTGGGAGAATATTAATGAGATCATTTTCATATATAATATGCTGAGGAGATACTAGGCGTTTAAGTTTTCTGAAGCAAATGTGAGTGCTGGTTCATGTTGTGGGTCTGTAGACCATAACTATAACCATAACTATGTAGTTAATTAATTTTAAATATGAAACAATAGCAGAGTCCACAGCACAACTATAACGATAATGACACAGAACAATAATAATAATAACGATGATAAAAACATTGTCAGCCAATCAGAATTCATCCTGCTTTAACAAACTCCAGCATTTAAAGCGACAGATGACAAAACTGAGAATAAACAGAACGATATTATTTATATGATATTAACGATATTATTAACAAATTATTTATATAATTTATACATTGTATAGAATATATTTTGAGAGTAAATCCAGCGTGTGTTTTGCCACTTTTTGTTCAGTTAGTCTCAACATTCGTCCGTACTGATAATTATTATTGCCTGTTCATTGATGGGATGTAGGTTTATTTACACAGACACACCGAATTCATTTAATAATTGACGACTTTTGCAACATTGACAGTTGTTGAACTGAACTGAATCAGCATTGACTCAAATTGAATAATGACTTCATTCAGCTCCTGTTACTGACATCACTGAGAGAAACCCTTCATTCAGCTCCTGTTACTGACATCACTGAGAGAAACCCTTCATTCAGCTCCTGTTACTGACATCACTGAGAGAAACCCTTCATTCAGCTCCTGTTACTGACATCACTGAGAGAAACCCTTCATTCAGCTCCTGTTACTGACATCACTGAGAGAAACCCTTCATTCAGCTCCTGTTACTGACATCACTGAGAGAAACCCTTCATTCAGCTCCTGTTACTGACATCACTGAGAGAAACCCTTCATTCAGCTCCTGTTACTGACATCACTGAGAGAAACCCATCATTCAGCTCCTGTTACTGACATCACTGAGAGAAACCCTTCATTCAGCTCCTGTTACTGACATCACTGAGAGAAACCCTTCATTCAGCTCCTGTTACTGACATCACTGAGAGAAACCCTTCATTCAGCTCCTGTTACTGACATCACTGAGAGAAACCCTTCATTCAGCTCCTGTTACTGACATCACTGAGAGAAACCCTTCATTCAGCTCCTGTTACTGACATCACTGAGAGAAACCCTTCATTCAGCTCCTGTTACTGACATCACTGAGAGAAACCCTTCATTCAGCTCCTGTTACTGACATCACTGAGAGAAACTCTTCATTCAGCTCCTGTTACTGACATCACTGAGAGAAACCCTTCATTCAGCTCCTGTTACTGACATCACTGAGAGAAACCCTTCATTCAGCTCCTGTTACTGACATCACTGAGAGAAACCCTTCATTCAGCTCCTGTTACTGACATCACTGAGAGAAACCCTTCATTCAGCTCCTGTTACTGACATCACTGAGAGAAACCCTTCATTCAGCTCCTGTTACTGACATCACTGAGAGAAACCCTTCATTCAGCTCCTGTTACTGACATCACTGAGAGAAACCCTACATTCAGCTCCTGTTACTGACATCACTGAGAGAAACCCTTCATTCAGCTCCTGTTACTGACATCACTGAGAGAAACCCTTCATTCAGCTCCTGTTACTGACATCACTGAGAGAAACCCTTCATTCAGCTCCTGTTACTGACATCACTGAGAGAAACCCTTCATTCAGCTCCTGTTACTGACATCACTGAGAGAAACCCTTCATTCAGCTCCTGTTACTGATAAATCATCTAATAATCAGATGCTTCTATTAAACGTCTGAGATTTCAAATTAAACGAGCTCTTAACAAGACACTTAATTGGGTGTACAGTGAAAGCAATGATGCCGCATACAGTATCTGTTGAACACAGAGTCTGAAACGCCCGTGAGAGTAAATAAGCCGAAAATCTCTAAATATTCAGTCCTCAGAGCATTAGAAGGAAGAAGAAGAAAAAAAACACTGGTGAATTATTCATGTTCATAAATCTGGCTCTCTCCAGAGGCGAGGCATTTTCTCCCTGCCGCTATTAAGATTTCATGATGGCGCATGCGAGAGTTTAGAGCTCAGTGTGGATTCACTACAAACCTGCCAAATTACTCGCTTTCACACCTTACATGTTTACATCTCAAGAGTTTACAAAGTCCAGTCAGATTCATTTCTACAGCGCTTTATACAGTACAGATTGTTACAAAGCAGCTTCACAGTGATAAACAGGAAAATATCAGATTCAATAATCAAACTTCATCAAATATGAGAGAAATTCAGATTCAGCTGTAAAGCAGCTCTACAGAAGACAATAGAGTCATTATTCAATTTGAGTCAATGCTGATTCAGTTCAGTTCAACAACTGTCAATGTTGCAAAAGTCGTCAATTATTAAATGAATTCGGTGTGTCTGTGTAAATAAACCTAGAACCCATCAATGAACAGGCAATAATAATTATCAGTACGGACGAATGTTGAGACTAACTGAACAAAAAGTGGAAAAACACACGCTGGATTTACTCTCAAAATATATTCTATACAATGTATAAATAATTTGTTAATAATATCGTTAATATCATATAAATAATATCGTTCTGTTTATTCTCAGTTTTGTCATCTGTCGCTTTAAATGCTGGAGTTTGTTAAAGCAGGATGAATTCTGATTGGCTGACAATGTTTTTATCATCGTTATTATTATTATTGTTCTGTGTCATTATCGTTATAGTTGTGCTGTGGACTCTGCTATTGTTTCATATTTAAAATTAATTTACTACATAGTTATGGTTATAGTTATGGTCTACAGACCAACAACATGAACCAGCACTCACATTTGCTTCAGAAAACTTAAACGCCTAGTATCTCCTCAGCATATTATATATGAAAATGATCTCATTAATATTCTCCCAGCAAATTCAGTGGGGGACAATAGGGCGCACTCCTGAGATCGACCGCTTCTCCAGGGAAACGACAACGCTCGTCTTAAGAGAGCCCTCATCAACTCAGGCAATTAACATGTTAGTTAGATGTCAGTAACAGGAGCTGAATGAAGGGTTTCTCTCAGTGATGTCAGTAACAGGAGCTGAATGAAGGGTTTCTCTCAGTGATGTCAGTAACAGGAGCTGAATGAAGAGTTTCTCTCAGTGATGTCAGTAACAGGAGCTGAATGAAGAGTTTCTCTCAGTGATGTCAGTAACAGGAGCTGAATGAAGGGTTTCTCTCAGTGATGTCAGTAACAGGAGCTGAATGAAGAGTTTCTCTCAGTGATGTCAGTAACAGGAGCTGAATGAAGGGTTTCTCTCAGTGATGTCAGTAACAGGAGCTGAATGAAGGGTTTCTCTCAGTGATGTCAGTAACAGGAGCTGAATGAAGGGTTTCTCTCAGTGATGTCAGTAACAGGAGCTGAATGAAGGGTTTCTCTCAGTGATGTCAGTAACAGGAGCTGAATGAAGAGTTTCTCTCAGTGATGTCAGTAACAGGAGCTGAATGAAGGGTTTCTCTCAGTGATTTCAGTAACAGGAGCTGAATGAAGGTTTTCTCTCAGTGATGTCAGTAACAGGAGCTGAATGAAGGGTTTCTCTCAGTGATGTCAGTAACAGGAGCTGAATGAAGGGTTTCTCTCAGTGATGTCAGTAACAGGAGCTGAATGAAGGGTTTCTCTCAGTGATGTCAGTAACAGGAGCTGAATGAAGGGTTTCTCTCAGTGATGTCAGTAACAGGAGCTGAATGAAGGGTTTCTCTCAGTGATGTCAGTAACAGGAGCTGAATGAAGAGTTTCTCTCAGTGATGTCAGTAACAGGAGCTGAATGAAGGGTTTCTCTCAGTGATGTCAGTAACAGGAGCTGAATGAAGGGTTTCTCTCAGTGATGTCAGTAACAGGAGCTGAATGAAGGGTTTCTCTCAGTGATGTCAGTAACAGGAGCTGAATGAAGGGTTTCTCTCAGTGATGTCAGTAACAGGAGCTGAATGAAGGGTTTATCTCAGTGATGTCAGTAACAGGAGCTGAATGATGGGTTTCTCTCAGTGATGTCAGTAACAGGAGCTGAATGAAGGGTTTCTCTCAGTGATGTCAGTAACAGGAGCTGAATGAAGGGTTTCTCTCAGTGATGTCAGTAACAGGAGCTGAATGAAGGGTTTCTCTCAGTGATGTCAGTAACAGGAGCTGAATGAAGAGTTTCTCTCAGTGATGTCAGTAACAGGAGCTGAATGAAGCGTTTCTCTCAGTGATGTCAGTTACAGGAGCTGAATGAAGGGTTTCTCTCAGTGATTTCAGTAACAGGAGCTGAATGAAGGGTTTCTCTCAGTGATGTCAGTAACAGGAGCTGAATGAAGGGTTTCTCTCAGTGATGTCAGTAACAGGAGCTGAATGAAGGGTTTCTCTCAGTGATGTCAGTAACAGGAGCTGAATGAAGGGTTTCTCTCAGTGATGTCAGTAACAGGAGCTGAATGAAGAGTTTCTCTCAGTGATGTCAGTAACAGGAGCTGAATGAAGCGTTTCTCTCAGTGATGTCAGTAACAGGAGCTGAATGAAGGGTTTCTCTCAGTGATTTCAGTAACAGGAGCTGAATGAAGGGTTTCTCTCAGTGATGTCAGTAACAGGAGCTGAATGAAGGGTTTCTCTCAGTGATGTCAGTAACAGGAGCTGAATGAAGGGTTTCTCTCAGTGATTTCAGTAACAGGAGCTGAATGAAGGGTTTCTCTCAGTGATGTCAGTAACAGGAGCTGAATGAAGGGTTTATCTCAGTGATGTCAGTAACAGGAGCTGAATGAAGGGTTTCTCTCAGTGATGTCAGTAACAGGAGCTGAATGAAGGGTTTCTCTCAGTGATGTCAGTAACAGGAGCTGAATGATGGGTTTCTCTCAGTGATGTCAGTAACAGGAGCTGAATGAAGGGTTTCTCTCAGTGATGTCAGTAACAGGAGCTGAATGAAGGGTTTCTCTCAGTGATGTCAGTAACAGGAGCTGAATGAAGGGTTTCTCTCAGTGATGTCAGTAACAGGAGCTGAATGAAGGGTTTCTCTCAGTGATTTCAGTAACAGGAGCTGAATGAAGGGTTTCTCTCAGTGATGTCAGTAACAGGAGCTGAATGAAGGGTTTATCTCAGTGATGTCAGTAACAGGAGCTGAATGAAGGGTTTCTCTCAGTGATGTCAGTAACAGGAGCTGAATGAAGGGTTTCTCTCAGTGATGTCAGTAACAGGAGCTGAATGAAGGGTTTCTCTCAGTGATTTCAGTAACAGGAGCTGAATGAAGGGTTTCTCTCAGTGATGTCAGTAACAGGAGCTGAATGAAGGGTTTCTCTCAGTGATGTCAGTAACAGGAGCTGAATGAAGGGTTTCTCTCAGTGATGTCAGTAACAGGAGCTGAATGAAGGGTTTCTCTCAGTGATTTCAGTAACAGGAGCTGAATGAAGGGTTTCTCTCAGTGATGTCAGTAACAGGAGCTGAATGAAGGGTTTCTCTCAGTGATGTCAGTAACAGGAGCTGAATGAAGGGTTTCTCTCAGTGATTTCAGTAACAGGAGCTGAATGAAGGGTTTCTCTCAGTGATGTCAGTAACAGGAGCTGAATGAAGGGTTTCTCTCAGTGATGTCAGTAACAGGAGCTGAATGAAGGGTTTCTCTCAGTGATTTCAGTAACAGGAGCTGAATGAAGGGTTTCTCTCAGTGATGTCAGTAACAGGAGCTGAATGAAGGGTTTCTCTCAGTGATGTCAGTAACAGGAGCTGAATGAAGGGTTTCTCTCAGTGATGTCAGTAACAGGAGCTGAATGAAGGGTTTCTCTCAGTGATGTCAGTAACAGGAGCTGAATGAAGCGTTTCTCTCAGTGATGTCAGACGGATGTCTGATCTTCGGCTCACTGATAGTGATGTTCTGATTCATGAGTATTGTATCTCATCTTCATGACAACTTCATTAGGACAGTTAAGAGTCAGTGAAGAGCTGGAGCTGTACTGAGGACGACTGTTCTGCATTTGCTTCTACTTTCTGCTCTTCTTCATCTTCTTATTTATATATCTTCGCAAACACTTTTGAATAAAATTGAGTCAACACTGGATCCAAAGCAAAGTTCTTCTTCAAAGCTAATTTGTATATGTTTTTGAATAGCTCTTTATTGCATTTTATCTTATATTTTGCATGAAAATAGCCAAGGAATCTGACACCAACCAATCAACTACAACTACTGCTTTTCTTCTTCATCATCATAATTTTCTTCCCCCTCTTCCTCTTCCTCTTATTCTTTTGTAGTTTTTTATCTCTATTTCACACTGCTCATCCCTTTTGATCTAAAATAATATATGTAATTTGTCATTTCTGCTCCACTAACATCACCAATTGGAAATGTGTCGAATAGACAACAGCATATTAACATAATACTTTCATATGACAGAAATAGTATGAGTGGGTATGGTATTGGTCAGTCAAACAGATAGTCCCGCCCCAATCTCACACGATTGGTTGAGGTTGAAAGGTCGGGTGGCTCAAACAGATCAGTGTTGTGAAAGAGTCTTCCAGCTGTTTCCATCCAAAATGGCATAAAGGCATAAATCATTTGCGAATAAAGCAGGTTTTCCATCCCATGTGTTCAAGAGAATAAAATCGTTCAATATATCAGTAATAAAAATGTAAGATGATGTAATCAGGGTCTTTTTGCATCTCAGAGCCTCAGACGAAACACAATAAACGCTGCCGTGTTCTCTGGCGTCCGGATGCTGGTGTTCGGGAACACACTCGTGTGTGTGAGACGCTTCTGGAGGGAATTACACCAAATCATTCTGATCACACACTTTGACTCCGGCGTTTCAGAAACACCAAACCAACACTAGAGATGCTGCGATGCCATTGGTCCGCTGGTTGCCTCAGTTATCCAATCACATGAGTTTGTTGTTGCGCATCAAGGAAATTTTTCAGTAAATGTGAGTCCACATCTGGTCTTATTCTATCGTGCTTTTATTGAATCAATTTGATCTTTTTCTCTGGTGTCATGGTTTGGAAATCTATCCTTAAAGAATAGAAATTCCCACGCATTCTCATCCTTTGGCGTCATATAGGTGACGCCATATGACATTTCGTCGAAATCTTACGCACATGGCATCCTTCAGCGTCAATATAACACGCACTGTTATGGGTAGGTTTAGGTCTGGGTTAGGGTACGGTTATGACGCCTTGGGATCTGCGTCTCATATTGACGCTAAACGATGCCATGTGCGTAAGCTTTCGACGAAATGTACAAAGCGCCACATGTATGACGCCAAAGGATGAGAACGGGCTGGAAATTCCCTAAATCAAATTGTTAAATGGTCTAGTAAGCTGATTGGTGTGTCCCAGTTTAGTCCAGTGTCCCTGTACACCAGACAGTTACAGCGGATAACTGGCTCAATTTTAAATGATGATGCCTATCCTCTGCACAGGGAATTTCAGCTTCTTCCCTCCAGACGAAGGTATATAGTCCCAAAGTGCAGAACAAAGCGGTATAAAAATAGCTTTGTTCCAGCAGCCATCAATCAGAGGAACAAAATGCACAGATGACACAGAAGCTATGTTTGATTTATTTTTATTTATTTTATCCTTTTTATTTTATTGTTGTCAAATGTGTATTGTCTGTGTTTGTCGTAAAAATTGTGTGGATAACTCTGACACTGCAAAACAAATCTACCTACGGGTACAAATAAAGGAACCTGAACTGTAATTTATGCGCATGTCTTCTTATCAGGTTTGTTTTATGCAATATCCTGAAATTTGCGTAAAAATGGGTGTTTGGAAACATAGCTAGTGTTCCTGGAATCAGTCTAGCGCTGACAGCGACTGTGAACATGTGATCGCCGCACTGTAAAACATCCAGGTTATGCTGGTTATGTTTCAGCGTTCTCTTGAACCGTCTTGCCAAGAGTTTTGCAGTAATTAACCTCATTCTGTGGAGCTGCCGAGCATCTCTCAGGTCAATATCACAACGAGACACTGATGAATCTGGTGTGTGTGAGAGGAACCGGAGCGCTGAACTGGAAGCGTCTCTAATGAGCTGCAGCAGGACCGGGGCGTTTGACCCGTTTCAAACTCCAGCTAAATGTGGAATTCATATCTGATATTGTCTTACACTCCTTCTTTAATGTTTCTCAGCAGGGCGTCTTGCATTTTCAATGAACCTGCCTGCCATTTCCTCTGTTCTCGCTCGGTTGCTTTGAACCGATCAATTCTCTTGTGAAAAATGCATGTGTGGTTTTCAGATGTATGAGTATGAAGCGTCCCACTAATAACGCCTCTCTCTCTCTCTCTCTCTCAGGAACAGAAGAGTACGCTGTGGAAGGTAAGCAGCTGATTACATGTTCTGGTGTGTTAAAGTCTGATGTTCTGCAGGCGTATCGGCCGCCGAGCCGAGGCTTTGTCAGATTGGACTGCGGTTTTGGCGACTTCTGGGGGCTTTGATTTGCTGCTAAGAGAAACATGTTTCTCCAAGATTTACTCTTCCTCCTTTATCTCACTTTCTTTTCTTCTCATGAGTTGCTTTTATTGGTAATGCTTTACAATAAGTTTTCATTAGTTAATGCTTGTTAGTTCACTGATGTTAACAAATGAACTCTTATTGTAAAGCGTTACTGTTTGACTTTTACTTTCCAATCAGTTGAAATGGACAGTTCCATGTTGTTGTTGGTTGGTTTCACGGCACAGATGTGAACCCGATGTTGACGTTCGGGCTGTGAATGTGTTCTCAGTGTATTGTGATAAAACAGGTGTGTGAGTTCAAAGGTTAAACCGTCCCGAACGACGCTCGCATCCGTCGAGGGCCAGATGTATTTACCCATAATTCCCCCGCAGGCTGGATTTGGCTGCGTAATGGATGGTGCTGGTGTGTGTTTGGGATCAGGCGCAGGTATCTGGATGTTTTCCCTCCATCACTGATGGATTGCCCTTCTCTACCCAGCATGCCTCGGGAGGGACGTCACCATGGCAACCCCCGAAGAGCGTGTGCATGTGCTGGATGGAGGCCGATTAAATGCATGTTTCCAGTGGTTTCCAGACAGTCCTTTATATAAATATGATCACAGTGTCAGTTTCTTGTGTTTGCAGGAGTTTGGATTGAGCGGCAGGAGCTTAAACACGACTCAGATTTTTATGTGGGGATGATTTCCGAAGCTTTTATCACTGGTGTTATCATGGCTTTTATTTATTTTACAAAAACCCGTAAGCATTGTGCTCTTAATAACAAGTTTAATAACTTAACACAATAAAACTATATAAATTATAGAAAATGCTTCAGACCGATTATAGTGCAAATGAACACAACCATAAAGAGCAACAATAAATAACCAGATATTTTCCAGACATGGGAATCTTTTCTGGACTGTCATGTTTTTAGTTTAGATTAGAAATGTAAACAATGTGAACAAATGTTTGAAATTAACTTTTAAAAAGTCTTTAAGAATTTAGTGGTGTTTGAGAAACACTATAGCATCCTATAGCAACAATTGGTAATACTGTATCTAGAGTTATTTACGGTATTTTGAAGTGCCTGGGATAATAATACTGTACATGTTCATCATCATTATACGCTGTATTACACGTCTGAAATCCATAGAACACAGAAGAGATGAATAATGTTGAGTTCAAACAGGCAATCAATGCAGGCTTTCTTTCCCTGATTCCAGGGAAACTGGTAATCAAGGCTAACTGTGAATGTAGAAACATGATAAAAACATCTCTCTGGATTTTCTTCAACAAAAATGAGCAGTAAATATTGCAGACTGTTTTTAGCGAGTCTTTCATGCTTGCGGTTGCCAGGTGTCGAGAGTTTAAATCCCCCAATCAGAGCTTCCTCTTAACATGACATCTTGCATGCCGGCTGTTTAACTTAATCTTCTCAATCTGGCAACCGTGTGCATGTGTTCTCTCTCTGATGATCTGAACATCTGAGATCTTCACTGAGATCTTCAGTCAGTCTGTGTCTGTGTTTGACTGAATCTGCCATGATCTGTAATAAATACAAACATGATCTCGTCTGAACAGATGCACGAATACAACCTCTGTGTGACGATACAACGCCAGTTTTGCTGTTGATTTAATAGAAAAACATTTTACCAGTTTTCATAAATAATGTGTAGAGAGTGTGTTAATGTAAAGGATGATATTATAAATCAGGGCAGTAAAATAAAGCATCTGTAAAGAGTTGACTTTCTCTTGATTTGTGCTTGTAGGCGAAAGTGCAATAATTCTGATAAGAATTTTCACAAATGACAACAATCATGATCAGTTTATCAAAGCAACTTGAATCGATTTAATTGACTAAAACTAGGCTTAAATGTCAAGACTTGACTAAACAAACAGCAGAATAGTATCTGACCAGTGCAGGACTGAGACTGAAGCTTGCTGATTCAGAAGCTCGAGCTGCTCGATGTGTTTCCTTCAGATGTGAGTCTGGTTTCTCCTTCTCTTCTGATTGAAGCCGGTGACATTTGCTGGGTTTGTGCGGGTCGGACAGAAAACTAGAGGAAAAAGCTGATGAATGTTTTGATGTGGGAATGTCAGCGCTGGAGACATGCTGTGGATCTGACCTGAGAAACGTGAATCTCCCGGATTAAAGCTTCCGCTGCATGAATATATATGCAAATGTTAGTGCATGAGACACTACAGACGAGCTATAGAACTAACATATTCACATACTGAAACATCCCTTCAAACAGAATATGGCTCAGCACATAATCAACATTACAGAACGAACGTTTGGTCTTTATTTGGAAGAGCGTCACGTTTACACTCATGCCTTTGGCTGAGGCTTTTATCTAAAGTGATGAAGCAATACAAGTTCACCGTTCAGATTTCTGCTCACGTTTCGGTACAGTGTTGGTACGGCGGGTGGAATACTGAATCATATTTTTAAACAGTTCAGAGTAAATGTGCTCATTTGTATGTATATGATTTTCCAATTCATTTTAAAATACAAAACTACAGAGAATTTGTAAAGCCCTTTACTTGAAGCCTTTATGTATAATGCATTATAAAGGTATTAATACTGTACATTATAATGCATTATATATTTTAATAAATAATTGTAACCAAAGTTTAAATGCATTATGCAGATTCCTTGTTGCATCTAAAATTGGATGTTTGTCATGTGTTTTATTGCATTAATCTTTCCAAAGTTGTGTTCAATGAATATAGAAGTATTATAATGTATTATAACTGTGGTTATTCATGATTATTCCTGAGATCATGCAATTGTACTTAATTTTTTTAAGTAATGTATTACAGAGAATTTATCTGCACATTGTATAAAAATAATTTAAATGAAGTGCATGATGATAGTTGTAAAAATTTCGGTTTCTGTTTCACTGTGGCTTGAGCCGATGCTTCAAAATGGACTGAACTATGTAGAATTTCTGGAAAAAAAATGTAAATGAAAGTGACCTTTTCAGAAACAAGAAGAGATAGATGAAAATAACAAAGATATTTGAAGAAATGTCTCCGTGTTTTTGACCATACAGTGAAAGTCAATGGGGTCCAATGTTGTTTAGTTCCCAACATTCTACAAAATATCTTCATTTATGGAAGTCTTGATGACAGAACAATAATTTTTGAGTGAACTTTCCCATTGATTTCTGATCTTTTTTTAATGTTTCTAATATTCTTTCAGTTCCAAATTTCCAAAAGTTGTCTTATTTCATCTTCAGTAATCATAAGCATGTTTTTGGTTTGTCCTGATTATGTCAGAGATGTGGACATAGAAAGTGTCCGAGAACAGGAAGTACAACAGGAAGTAAAACAGGAAGTAGAACAGGAAGTAGTTAGTTAACCCACCGGTTCCCATCGGTTGAGGATTGAGGAATGGTTGAGGGTTCATTAGATGAGGATTGAGGAATGGTTGAGGGTTCATTGGTTGAGGATTGAGGAATGGTTGAGGGTTCATTGGTTGAGGATTGAGGAATGGTTGAGGGTTCATTGGTTGAGGATTGAGGAATGGTTGAGGGTTCATTAGATGAGGATTGAGGAATGTTTGAGGGTTCATTGGTTGAGGATTGAGGAATGGTTGAGGGTTCATTGGTTGGGGGTTCATTGGTTGAGGATTCATTGGTTGAGGATTAAGGAATGGTTGAGGGTTCTTTGGTTGAGGATTGAGGAATGGTTGAGGGTTTTTAATTAGATGAGGATTGAGGAATGGTTGAGGGTTCATTGGTTGAGGATTGAGGGATGGTTGAGGGTTCATTTGTTGAGGATTGAGGAATGGTTGAGGGTTCATTGGTTGAGGATTGAGGGATGTTTGAGGGTTCATTTGTTGAGGATTGAGGAATGGTTGAGGGTTCATTAGATGAGGATTGAGGAATGTTTGAGGGTTCATTGGTTGAGGATTGAGGAATGGTTGAGGGTTCATTTGTTGAGGATTGAGGAATGGTTGAGGGTTCATTAGATTAGGATTGAGGAATGTTTGAGGGTTCATTGGTTGAGGATTGAGGAATGTTTGAGGGTTCATTGGTTGAGGGTTCATTGGTTGAGGATTAAGGAATGGTTGAGGGTTCATTGGTTGAGGATTAAGGAATGGTTGAGGGTTCTTTGGTTGAGGATTGAGGAATGGTTGAGGGTTTTTAATTAGATGAGGATTGAGGAATGGTTGAGGGTTCATTGGTTGAGGATTGAGGGATGGTTGAGGGTTCATTTGTTGAGGATTGAGGGATGGTTGAGGGTTCATTTGTTGAGGATTGAGGTAGGGGTGTGACGGTTATTATATAACCGTGAGACCGACGGTTATAGTTGAACACCGTCATTAGAACTCTATAACCGCCAAAACCGTGCTATTAAAATATTTTTTACAAACATTTTTTATCATAGAGAATGTTTAAATACTAATATCAGCTTAAGAGGGAAACGGAGGCTGCTACTGCTGGAGATGATTCGGGAGAGGTCTGTGCACCTTTACCGATCAGAGCGCGCGCTGACACGGAGTAAAGCCTTGTTTATACTCCGTCCGCACGATCGCGAAGGTGCGCGCGGCAAAAATGACGCGTTCGGTGCGCAAGACCCCATTTGGCTTGGCTGTGTGTTTATATCTATGGGCTGTGTGCACGGCTTTTTTTTTGTAACAGCGCGCGCGGCGCCGCGTCCGAATCATAGACTTCAAGCCGAATCTGCCCGAGCATGCACGTCTCACCGCACCGGCACGCAGTTTGCGCGTCTAAATTGCAAAGTTCATTCCAAAGTTTTTTCGTTAAGGTTTTGTTACTGTGTGTGACTTATTAAAAAAAAAAGCACGTTCATTGCAACGTTTGTTTGTTTTGTTAGTTAAGGATTTGTTTACTGTGTGATACATTTAATGGAAAGCACATTCACTTCTAGTTGTCTTGCTGTTCATGTTAAATAAACGTAGAGCCAGTAGCTAATCAGTGTCTGCTTGTTTATTCAAACTAAGTTGTCCTATAACAGACAAACAGTTATTCAACCCCCCCCCCCCCGACGACGGTTATGTTATGAACCGTCACATTTGACTCACGTCATAACCGTCATCACCAATTCTAAAACCGGCACACCCCTAGATTGAGGAATGGTTGAGGGTTCATTGGATGAGGATTGAGGGATGGTTGAGGGTTCATTGGTTGAGGATTGAGGAATGGTTGAGGGTTCATTGGTTGAGGATTGAGGGATGGTTGAGGGTTCATTGGTTGAGGATTGAGGGATGGTTGAGGGTTCATTGGTTGAGGATTGAGGGATGGATGAGGGTTCATTGGATGAGGTTTGAGGGATGGTTGAGGGTTCATTGGTTGAGGATTGAGGGATGGTTGAGGGTTCATTGGTTGGGGATTGAGTAATGATTGAGGGTTCATTGGATGAGAATTGATGGATGGTTGAGGGTTCATTAGATGAGGATTGAGGGATTGTTGAGGGTTCATTAGATGATGATTGAGGAATGGTTGAGGATTGAGGGATGGTTGAGGGTTCATTGGTTGAGGATTGAGGGATGGTTGAGGGTTCATTGGTTGAGGATTGAGGGATGGTTGAGGGTTCATTGGTTGTGGATTGAGGAGTGGTTGAGGATTCATTGGTTGAGGATTGAGGGATGGTTGAGGATTCATTAGATGAGGATTAAGGGATGGTTGAGGGTTCATTGGTTGTGGATTGAGGAGTGGTTGAGGATTCATTGGTTGAGGATTGAGGGATGGTTGAGGATTCATTAGATGAGGATTGAGGGATGGTTGAGGGTTCATTGGTTGAGGATTGAGGGATGGTTGAGGGTTCATTGGTTGTGGATTGAGGAGTGGTTGAGGATTCATTGGTTGAGGATTGAGGGATGGTTGAGGGTTCATTGGTTGTGGATTGAGGAATGGTTGAGGGTTCATTGGTTGAGGATTGAGGGATGGTTGAGGGTTCATTGGTTGAGGATTGAGGGATGGTTGAGGGTTCATTGGTTGTGGATTGAGGAGTGGTTGAGGGTTCATTGGTTGTGGATTGAGGAGTGGTTGAGGATTCCTTGGTTGAGGATTGAGGGATGGTTGAGGATTCATTAGATGAGGATTGAGGGATGGTTGAGGGTTCATTGGTTGTGGATTGAGGAGTGGTTGAGGATTCATTGGTTGAGGATTGAGGGATGGTTGAGGATTCATTAGATGAGGATTGAGGGATGGTTGAGGGTTCATTGGTTGAGGATTGAGGGATGGTTGAGGGTTCATTGGTTGTGGATTGAGGAGTGGTTGAGGATTCATTGGTTGAGGATTGAGGGATGGTTGAGGGTTCATTGGTTGTGGATTGAGGAATGGTTGAGGGTTCATTGGTTGAGGATTGAGGGATGGTTGAGGGTTCATTGGTTGAGGATTGAGGGATGGTTGAGGGTTCATTGGTTGTGGATTGAGGAGTGGTTGAGGATTCATTGGTTGAGGATTGAGGGATGGTTGAGGGTTCCTTGGTTGAGGATTGACAAATGGTTGAGGGTTCATTGGTTGAGGATTGAGGGATGGTTGAAGGTTCGTTGTTTGAGGATTGAGGGATGGTTGAGTCATTGGTTAAGGATCCTCTCGGATGTGTAACTGTTGACCAGCCTATATCTCGACTCCGTCTCTATGCCCTATTTTCTGGGGTTTTGTCTAATTAGCGGCTCTGACCAGGTCGTTAGATATATGAGATGAGCTTCTCCCGGCGGGATTAACCGTACGCAGCAACTGACAGAGAAACGCTCCGCTAATGGATCATCCGGGAACGCCATGACCCCATTTCTCTCCCACACACGTCAGGTGTGTTCCTAACGGCTCACCAGTATCCAAACAGATCTGGCCTGGAATGAATTTGTAATAATTGTGCCAGTTGAGAAAAGTTGTTTGTTCTGGTCATGACTGATTTGTTTGTTTGTTTGTCTGACTGTAGATTCAGACTGTCCTTATCTCTCTTATCCCAGCTAACGATCTTCCCTCTGGAACATTCGGGATTAAACTCCTGACGGTGGGAGACTCTGGGATATTTCTCCTCAAACACTCACACACACTCACACTAACTCACACACTCACTCAGAGACTCTGGGATGTTTCTCCTCTCCTGGCCGTGAAATGGAAAGCTGATGTCCTCTGTAGATATGAGATTAAAGTTGAGTTATCACAGATTTGAGTGGATCAACTAAACCAGATTATGGATTATTTCTGAAGATTCTCCAGAGCGGATGAGATTGAGTTTCTGTGGTTTTGTATTTTATGCTTCTGTGTGATTTACAGATGAAACTCTTCATCATGGTTCTTTAGAGAAATGAGAAGATATCAGTGTATTAGTCCAGCTTTTGATCTGGATCCACTTATATAAAGGTTTTTTTCATGAATGTGTTTGTCATTTATACTTACAAACTCACACTGACTCACACTGACTCACAGTGACACACACACACATGCACACACACACATGCACACACACACACACACACACACACACACACACGCACGCGCACGCACACGCACACGCACGCACGCACGCACGCACGCACGCAAGCAACGCACGGACGCACTCACACACACACACACACACACACACACACACACACACACACACACACACACACACACACACACACACACACACACACACACACACACACACACACACACGTGTCAATATTACTAACAGGGGGGGACTAGTGTTTCTGGTCATTTTGAAGAAACAAAAATGACATACAGGCGTGTGTCTGAACGTCTCCTTCAGGGTTAATCTGAGCAGTAAATGTCTAGAATGACCCTCTGATGAAACTCTGCTGAATCTGTCACATTCACACTGATTGTATGATGTTTAAAGTCGTGTGTGTAAATGTCACACACTAGCTGTAATTGCTCTGACCTTTCCAGCGCTCAGTGTGTGCAAACATGTCATGTGACGACCTGCAGGAGGAAATGACATGTCTCCATGCGTGATGGACTGAGCTGAGTGACGCGTGTGCGTGTGTGTGAGTGTGTGAGTGTGTGTGTGTGTTTGTGTGTGTGCGTGTGCGTGTGCGTGTGTGTGCGTGCGTGTGCGTGTGAGTGTGTGTGTGTGTGTGTGACATCGTCAGTGTCGTTGGGCTGTGGTTTCCATGGTAACCGGTGGTCTGCATGTGATAAACTGCAGAACTTTCATAAATGAGCATTAAAGAGTCTGTGTCTCTGATCACATGCATATTCATTATAATAATGATTAGAGAGCTGCGGGATATTCTGCATATTAATGAGCTGTGTATAAACACACACTGACAGATATCTGACACATCAAATACACAAGAGTTGTGAATGTGTAGCTGATGAATAATTCTGAGAATGTGATGTTGTGTAACCAGTGATATGATTATACCTGTAACATAAACCGCCGAGCTGGTGGGATATCGTGAATATAGTCACGTCTGATGGGGTTTGTTAGACACCGAGTGACTCAATTGTGATTTACTGTATTTCTTTTCGTTTGGAATTAGTTTGTTTGAAAGTAAAGATTTCAAGATTTTGATAGATATATTTCTCATATCTGTGAGGCGTGTGCTGAGATTCATATTCAAAATCAGTTCAGCTCAATAACAAAAACACAACAAATATGAGAATAATAAACTTATTTTGAAAGCGTCTGGCCTGATACAGTGATGTGAATATGCTCGTTCCAGCTGTGCAATTCAGCACTCTAGTCAAGTCACGCCATGTTTATTTACACCACTTTATACAATGTACCCTATTGCTTTAAAGCCACACATATCATAACTATCTACTGTAATTGACACATGTATTCAAGAAATATATTAAAAGCAGAAAGACGTATTGTTTCAGCCTTACACAAAACATGGTGAGTTTGTTTGTTACGCACTTCGATCCACACCCGACGTTCTTGGTTTGTTTCTTATTAAATCCAGCCAATTGGTTGATGAAACATTGATTAAAATACAATTTCTAGAAAGGTTGTTCAGTCAAGAGCAGTGAGTGATTTCCTCTTTGTGTTTTGTAGTTTGATGAACATTAATGACACATATGACATCAGGAATATTACAAACATGGGTAGGTTTAGGTATGTGTAAGGTGGGAGGAGTTGGATCTGGATCCAGCTCCTCCCCCTGGATTTCGTGTTCTGCAGTGAGGACCATCTCGATATTTCAGTATCAATACGTAACACAAAATTTACATTTTGACAACTCTACTACACACTGTACACTACATTCTGCACATACACACTACACACTACACATACACACTACATACTTCACACTACATACTGCATATACAAACTACACACTACACATACACACTACACACTGCACATACACACTACATACTGCACATTACACACTGTGCACTAGTACACACTACAAACTACACATACACACTAGACATGCACACTACATACTGCACACTACATACTGCATATACACACTACACACTGCACATACACACTGCATACTGCACATTACACACTATGCACTAGTACACACTACAAACTACACACTACACATACACACTAGACATGCACACTACATACTGCACATACATACTTCACACTGCACATGCACATTACACACTGCATATATCTCTTTTAATTTCTTTTTTGATTTTTTACATTTCTTTTGTGATTATTTGAATTCCTTTCTGTAAAGCACTTTGAATTGCCATAGTGTATAAAATGTGCTATATAAATGAACTTGCCTTGCCTTACATACTTCACACTACACACTGCACACTGCACACTTCACATACACACTGCACACTACACCCTTCACATACTCACTGCACATACACATTACACACTACATACTTCACACTGCACACTACACACTTCACATACACACTACACACTGCACATACACACTGCATACTTCACACTACACACTGCACACTACACACTACACACTTCACATACACACTACACACTGCACACTACACACTACACACTTCACATACACACTACACACTGCACATACACACTGCATACTTCACACTACACACTGCACACTACACACTTCACATACACACTGCACACTACACACTTCACATACACACTGCACATGCACATTACACACTACATACTTCACACTACACACTTCACATACACACTGCACATGCACATTACACACTACACACTTCACACTACACACTGCACATGCACATTACACACTACATACTTCACACTGCACACTACACACTTCACATACACACTACACACTGCACAAACACACTGCATACTTCACACTACACACTGCACACTACACACTTCACATACACACTACACACTGCACATACAAACTGCATACTTCACACTACACACTACACACTACACACTTCACATACACACTGCACATGCACATTACACACTACATACTTCACACTGCACACTACACACTTCACATACACTACACACTGCACATACACACTGCATACTTCACACTACACACTGCACACTACACACTGCATACTTCACACTACACACTGCACACTACACACTACACACTTCACATACACACTACACACTGCACATACACACTGCATACTACACACTACACACTTCACATACACACGACACACTGCACATACACACTGCATACTTCACACTACACAATGTACACTACACACTTCACATACACACTACACACTGCACATACACACTGCATACTTCACACTACACACTACACACTTCACATACACACTACACACTGCACATACACACTGCATACTTCACACTGCACACTACACACGTCACATACACACTACACACTGCACATACACACTGCATACTTCACACTACACAATGTACACTACACACTTCACATACACACTACACACTGCACATACACACTGCATACTTCACACTACACACTACACACTTCACATACACACTACACACTTCACATACACACTACACACTGCACATACACACTGCATACTTCACACTACACACTACACACTTCACATACACACTACACACTGCACATACACACTGCATACTTCACACTACACAATGTACACTACACACTTCACATACACACTACACACTGCACATACACACTGCATACTTCACACTACACACTACACACTGCACACTGCACATACACACTGCATACTTCATACTACACAATGTACACTACACACTTCACATACACACTACACACTGCACATACACACTGCATACTTCACACTACACACTGCACACTACACACTACACACTACACACTTCACATACACACTACACACTGCACATGCACATTACACACTACATACTTCACACTGCACACTGCAGACTACACACTTCACATACACACTACACACTGCACAATACACACTTCACATACACACTACACACTGCACATACACACTACATACTTCACACTACACACTGCACATGCACACTACACACTACATACTTCACACTGCACACTACACACTTTACATACACACTGCACACTACACTCTTCACATACACACTACACACTGCACATACACACTGCATACTTCACACTACACAATGTACACTACACACTTCACATACACACTACACACTGCACATACACACTGCATACTTCACACTACACACTACACACTGCACACTACACACTACACACTTCACATACACACTACACACTGCACATGCACATTGCACACTACATACTTCACACTGTACACTACAC
>NW_026607177.1:425000-427500 GCF_029890125.1 Rhinichthys klamathensis goyatoka
ACACACACACGCGTGAGCGAGGAGCAGCGAGTCTCGAGTCTCTTCTACACACACACACGCGTGAGCGAGGAGCAGCGAGTCTCGAGTCTCTTCTACACACACACGCGTGAGCGAGGAGCAGCGAGTCTCGAGTCTCTTCTACACACACACACGCGTGAGCGAGGAGCAGCGAGTCTCGAGTCTCTTCTACACACACACACGCGTGAGCGAGGAGCAGCGAGTCTCGAGTCTCTTCTACACACACACGCGCGTGAGCGAGGAGCAGCGAGTCTCGAGTCTCTTCTACACACACACACGCGTGAGCGAGGAGCAGCGAGTCTCTTCTTCACACACACACGCGTGAGCGAGGAGCAGCGAGTCTCGAGTCTCTTCTACACACACACGCGTGAGCGAGGAGCAGCGAGTCTCGAGTCTCTTCTACACACACGCGTGAGCGAGGAGCAGCGAGTCTCGTTTCTCTTCTACACACACACACACGTGAGCGAGGAGCAGCGAGTCTCGAGTCTCTTCTACACACACACGCGTGAGTGAGGAGCAGCGAGTCTCGAGTCTCTTCTACACACACACGCGTGAGCGAGGAGCAGCGAGTCTCGAGTCTCTTCTACACACACACGCGTGAGCGAGGAGCAGCGAGTCTCGTTTCTCTTCTACACACACACACGCGTGAGCGAGGAGCATCGAGTCTCGAGTCTCTTCTACACACACACACGCGTGAGCGAGGAGCAGCGAGTCTCGAGTCTCTTCTACACACACACACGCGTGAGCGAGGAGCAGCGAGTCTCGTTTCTCTTCTACACACACACACGCGTGAGCGAGGAGCATCGAGTCTCGAGTCTCTTCTACACACACACACGCGTGAGCGAGGAGCAGCGAGTCTCGTTTCTCTTCTACACACACACACGCGTGAGCGAGGAGCAGCGAGTCTCGAGTCTCTTCTACACACACACACGTGAGCGAGGAGCAGCGAGTCTCGAGTCTCTTCTACACACACACGCGTGAGTGAGGAGCAGCGAGTCTCGAGTCTCTTCTACACACACACGCGTGAGCGAGGAGCAGCGAGTCTCGAGTCTCTTCTACACACACACGCGTGAGCGAGGAGCATCGAGTCTCGAGTCTCTTCTACACACACACACGCGTGAGCGAGGAGCAGCGAGTCTCGTTTCTCTTCTACACACACACACGCGTGAGCGAGGAGCATCGAGTCTCGAGTCTCTTCTACACACACACACGCGTGAGCGAGGAGCAGCGAGTCTCGTTTCTCTTCTACACACACACACGCGTGAGCGAGGAGCAGCGAGTCTCGAGTCTCTTCTACACACACACACGTGAGCGAGGAGCAGCGAGTCTCGAGTCTCTTCTACACACACACGCGTGAGTGAGGAGCAGCGAGTCTCGAGTCTCTTCTACACACACACGCGTGAGCGAGGAGCAGCGAGTCTCGAGTCTCTTCTACACACACACGCGTGAGCGAGGAGCAGCGAGTCTCGAGTCTCTTCTACACACACACACGCGTGAGCGAGGAGCAGCGAGTCTCGAGTCTCTTCTACACACACACGCGTGAGCGAGGAGCAGCGAGTCTCGAGTCTCTTCTACACACACACGCGTGAGCGAGGAGCAGCGAGTCTCGAGTCTCTTCTACACACACACACGCGTGAGCGAGGAGCAGCGAGTCTCGAGTCTCTTCTACACACACACACGCGTGAGCGAGGAGCAGCGAGTCTCGAGTCTCTTCTACACACACACACGCGTGAGCGAGGAGCAGCGAGTCTCGAGTCTCTTCTACACACACACACGCGTGAGCGAGGAGCAGCGAGTCTCGAGTCTCTTCTACACACACACGCGCGTGAGCGAGGAGCAGCGAGTCTCGAGTCTCTTCTACACACACACACGCGTGAGCGAGGAGCAGCGAGTCTCTTCTTCACACACACACGCGTGAGCGAGGAGCAGCGAGTCTCGAGTCTCTTCTACACACACACGCGTGAGCGAGGAGCAGCGAGTCTCGAGTCTCTTCTACACACACACGCGTGAGTGAGGAGCAGCGAGTCTCGAGTCTCTTCTACACACACACGCGTGAGCGAGGAGCAGCGAGTCTCGAGTCTCTTCTACACACACACGCGTGAGCGAGGAGCAGCGAGTCTCGAGTCTCTTCTACACACACACACGTGAGCGAGGAGCAGCGAGTCTCGTTTCTCTTCTACACACACACACGCGTGAGCGAGGAGCATCGAGTCTCGAGTCTCTTCTACACACACACACGCGTGAGCGAGGAGCAGCGAGTCTCGTTTCTCTTCTACACACACACACGCGTGAGCGAGGAGCAGCGAGTCTCGAGTCTCTTTTACACACACACACGTGAGCGAGGAGCAGCGAGTCTCGAGTCTCTTCTACACACACACGCGTGAGTGAGGAGCAGCGAGTCTCGAGTCTCTTCTACACACACACGCGTGAGCGAGGAGCAGCGAGTCTCGAGTCTCTTCTACACACACACGCGTGAGCGAGG
>NW_026607177.1:435000-440000 GCF_029890125.1 Rhinichthys klamathensis goyatoka
TTTTGAAGTAAACATGAGATCTTAAATAAATTTCAGTCCGGTTTTAGAATCTGCAGAATCTGCACTCAAGAGTTGTTAATGAACTTCGTTTAATCCGAGATGCAAGTAATGCACAGCTCTGATTTTATTGGACTTGAGTGCGGCTTTTGATACAATAGACCATGTGATTCTCTTAAAGCGGTTATCCCAGATTGATTGGAATACGTGGGACAATTTAAAGTGGTTCAAGTCTTATCTTACTGATAGAGCATTCTCGGTGAAGTATTGTAACTTAGTTTCAACAGCAGGGCCCGTCACTGTGGGGTTCCTCAGGGTTCTGTTATTGGCCCTATTTTCTTTTCTTTGTACATGTTGCCCCTGGGTTCGATTTATTTCTTAATATGGCATGTCTTACCATTTGTATGCCGACGATACACAAATGTATCTCCCTTGAAAATCAGGAGAGATTTGTGGGTCTAACTCACTGTTGTCAGTCTGGAGGAGGCTAAGAGCTGGATGACCCATAATTGGGTTCAATTAAACCAAAGTAAAACTGAGATTATGCTTTCAGCCCTGACAGAGGATGCTAAGATAGTGCCACTTATTCCGGCACATGGTTAGACTATTGTCATGGCCATAAGTAAAACACGTAGGTGTTGTGTTTGACCCAGAGCTGGAATGTGATAAGCAGATTAATGCCGCGGTTAAGAGTTGCTTTTCCAGATTAGGTCTATTGCTCGTTTAAAGCCTATTCTGTTGGGAAAAGGTTTAGAAAAGGTTATTAAGCCTTTGTTCTGTCCCGCCTTGACTATTGCAGTGTTTTGTGTGTGGGCTCTGGTCAGACCGCTACATCACGCTAGCATTAGTGCAGAATACGGCGGCTGAGGGAAGTCTTCACATCTCTCCTGCTTAGCTTCTCTCAGGCGGCTGCCAGTGGATTTCAGGATAACATATAAAACTCTGCTGTATGTATGGGACGGCTCCTGCTTATGAATCTGAGCGTATTGCTCTTCACCAAACACCTAGGTCTTTCAGATCAAACAATAAGTCATTGCTTTCTGTCCTCGATCTCATTTAAAGTTAAAAGGCGATCAAGCCTTTGCTGTTGCGGGTCCAAGGCTTTGGAATAGTCTGCCTCTTGAACTTAGAGATGTTTAAACATTTTTAAAGCTCGTGTTAAAAATGACTTCTTGTCTTTAGCCTTTGAGCGGTTGTGCTAGTATCTGTATTAGTAAGTTGTATGTTGTTTTTATATGTTGTTTGTTTTTATGCTGCTGATTGTACAGCACTTAGGTCTTTATGAATAAGTGAAGTGAAGTGTGGATTGTGTGGATTGTGTAGATTGTGTAGGCCGGCGTGTCCTTCAGACCTTGATCTCCAGGGTCTCTGTTCCCGAGTCTCCTGACGGATCAGACCTCCTCCGATGGTTCGGTCGCTGGGATCCCACTCTCTCGCTCGCTCCTCATTGCAGGGGCCACTGGGATCCCACTCTCTCGCTCGCTCCTCAGTGAAGGGGCCGCTGGGATCCCACTCTCTCGCTCGCTCCTCAGTGCAGGGGCCGCTGGGATCCCACTCTCTCGCTCGCTCCTCATTGCAGGGGCCGCTGGGATCCCACTCTCTCGCTCGCTCCTCAGTGCAGGGACCGCTGGGATCCCACTCTCTCGCTCGCTCCTCATTGCAGGGGCCGCTGGGATCCGACTCTCTCGCTCGCTCCTCAGTGCAGGGGCCGCTGGGATCCCACTCTCTCGCTCGCTCCTCATTGCAGGGCCGCTGGGATCCGACTCTCTCGCTCGCTCCTCAGTGCAGGGGCCGCTGGGATCCCACTCTCTCGCTCGCTCCTCAGTGCAGGGACCGCTGGGATCCCACTCTCTCGCTCGCTCCTCAGTGCAGGGGCCGCTGGGATCCCACTCTCTCGCTCGCTCCTCATTGCAGGGGCCGCTGGGATCCCACTCTCTCGCTCGCTCCTCAGTGCAGGGGCCGCTGGGATCCCACTCTCTCGCTCGCTCCTCAGTGCAGGGGCCGCTGGGATCCCACTCTCTCGCTCGCTCCTCAGTGCAGGGGCCGCTGGGATCCCACTCTCTCGCTCGCTCCTCAGTGCAGGGGCCGCTGGGATCCGACTCTCTCGCTCGCTCCTCAGTGCAGGGGCCGCTGGGATCCCACTCTCTCGCTCGCTCCTCAGTGCAGGGGCCGCTGGGATCCGACTCTCTCGCTCGCTCCTCAGTGCAGGGGCCGCTGGGATCCGACTCTCTCGCTCGCTCCTCAGTGCAGGGGCCGCTGGGATCCGACTCTCTCGCTCGCTCCTCAGTGCAGGGACCGCTGGGATCCCACTCTCTCGCTCCCTCCTCAGTGCAGGGGCCGCTGGGATCCCACTCTCTCGCTCGCTCCTCAGTGCAGGGGCCGCTGGGATCCCACTCTCTCGCTCGCTCCTCATTGCAGGGGCCGCTGGGATCCCACTCTCTCGCTCGCTCCTCAGTGCAGGGGCCGCTGGGATCCCACTCTCTCGCTCGCTCCTCAGTGCAGGGGCCGCTGGGATCCCACTCTCTCGCTCGCTCCTCAGTGCAGGGGCCGCTGGGATCCCACTCTCTCGCTCGCTCCTCATTGCAGGGGCCGCTGGGATCCCACTCTCTCGCTCGCTCCTCAGTGCAGGGGCCGCTGGGATCCCACTCTCTCGCTCGCTCCTCAGTGCAGGGGCCGCTGGGATCCGACTCTCTCGCTCGCTCCTCAGTGCAGGGGCCGCTGGGATTCCACTCTCTCGCTCGCTCCTCAGTGCAGGGACCGCTGGGATCCCACTCTCTCGCTCGCTCCTCGGTGCAGGGGCGGCTGGGATCCCACTCTCTCGCTCGCTCTTTAGTGCAGGGGCCGCTGGGATCCCACTCTCTCGCTCGCTCCTCAGTGCAGGGGCCGCTGGGATCCCACTCTCTCGCTCCTCCTCTGTGCAGGGGCCGCTGGGATCCCACTCTCTCGCTCGCTCTTCAGTGCAGGGGCCGCTGGGATCCCACTCTCTCGCTCGCTCTTCAGTGCAGGGGCCGCTGGGATCCCACTCTCTCGCTCGCTCTTCAGTGCAGGGGCCGCTGGGATCCCACTCTCTCGCTCGCTCTTCAGTGCAGGGGCTGCTGGGTATTTGGATTTAATTGGATTTAGCAGCTCACTGACCTTGTGGTCGAACCGTCCTGACAATGAGACCAGGAGCGAGAAGATCCCACGGGCTGCTCATTAACTCATTAATATTCCCAGTCGTCACCGCCAGGAGATTCAGAGCCTGAAACTGAGTCGTTCCTCTGGGAAGAGAACGATTCCCTCTGCGTATCACAGATTATTATTATTATATTATTCCACTGATGGTATTCTGCTGAATGATGCCTGTCATAATTCTCCTTCACTGTACTGTTACTCTCGTACTACCTACTACTGTCATGTTCCTTATCATTGTCCATTGCCATTATTGTTGCTTGTTCATTGTGAAGCGTCCTTGAGCCCTGGAAAGGTGCTACATAAATAAAACGTATTATTATTATTATTAGTTTATTCTGTTACTCCCTGTTTACCTGTGAAGCTGCTTCGAAACTTCTGCATTATGTGAACTCATTATTGTATTTTGTATTACTCTCCCCTGAAAATGTTATCAAAATAATTCCAGTTCGCATGGATACGCAGAAGCGACTAAAAGTTCTGGATTATGGCCGGATAAGTAATTTGGTAATGTCACTTTGTAAAGAAAGACTACGCGCAAGCACACATATATATTCAAACGCACATATCTATAGACTAAACGTAATACGCATGTGCACGCCGTCAGCGTTCTCACAGATTCATGTTTTTGAAGTTAATATGGAGATGATAATGTTTTTCATAACTTGCACCTTGGTTCCGGTTTCACAGTGTGTGTTCTCGAGCTCCAGACACTATTGTGTGTGAATGAACGACCAGACCTTAATCACTAATGATCTTTGCGAAGGAAGTGAATCAATCAAAACTAACTTTATCTGGACAATAACTTTATTCTAGAGCTGCTGTAAAGCCTAAAAAATCTCTGTTACTGTAATCTCCTGTTATCACTGTAAAGCTGCTGTGAAACTCTATATTGTTAAAAGTGTTATATAAATGAAGGAGACTCTACTCATGTAAAGCGCTGTAGAAATAAACTTGACTTCAGTTATGAGCCGAATTGAGATTCAGACAGAAGACAATAGAGTTATTCTCCAGCTGAGGCTCAGAGTATTAGCAGATCCACCAGCGCTTCTGTTTACTGCGATGCGCCTCGTTTACCGCGGTGTTTCCCTCAGGCTGGCTCTCTTTACTACACGTGTTGTGTTTGATATGTGTATTTGTCTGCCCGTTGCTGTCTCTCTTTGATGAAGAGAGAGAGAGAGAGAGAGAGAGAGAGTGTGTGTGTGTGTGTGTGTGGTGTTCAGGGCTATTGGTGTTTCTCAAAGATTAATCACTTCAGTGTTCCCTTTCTTCTGTCCTGGTAACTCTTAATAATTCACTGGCTCGTGTTTCTGCGGGTCGCTGGCAACATGTTGTTCTCGATGTTGTTCTCTGTGTTGTTCTCGATGTTGTTCTCTGTGTTGTTCTCTGTGTTGTTCTCTGTGTTGTTCTCTGTGTTGTTCTCTGTGTTGTTCTCGGTGTTGTTCTCTGTGTTGTTCTCTGTGTTGTTCTCTGTGTTGTTCTCGGTGTTGTTCTCTGTGTTGTTCTCTGTGTTGTTCTCGATGTTGTTCTCTGTGTTGTTCTCGATGTTGTTCTCTGTGTTGTTCTCTGTGTTGTTCTCTGTGTTGTTCTCTGTGTTGTTCTCTGTGTTGTTCTCGGTGTTGTTCTCTGTGTTGTTCTCTGTGTTGTTCTCTGTGTTGTTCTCGGTGTTGTTCTCGGTGTTGTTCTCTGTGTTGTTCTCTGTGTTGTTCTCTGTGTTGTTCTCGATGTTGTTCTCTGTGTTGTTCTCTGTGTTGTTCTCTGTGTTGTTCTCGATGTTGTTCTCTGTGTTCTCTGTGTTGTTCTCTGTGTTGTTCTCTGTGTTGTTCTCTGTG
>NW_026607177.1:445000-457500 GCF_029890125.1 Rhinichthys klamathensis goyatoka
GTTGTGTGTTATATTGTCGTGAGTGTGAACAGTAAAGCAGGGCTGGTTAACGCAGTCTCAGTGGCGGACGCTTCTCTCGCTCTCTCTCAGGTTTTCCTGAAGTCTGCGGCTCGTAAAATGAGTCCCAGCACTATTTCACAGCACACTGACCCTGGCGGCTCGGGAGGCGCTTAAACATTGTTGAAATATTTGTCTACAAGGTTCAGTGCGGTTTAATTTTCTTCTGATCAACTTTTCTTTTTGCTCGTCCACGCCACATATCCCTCTGAACACCAGAGGGTGTCTCTCTCACACACACACACACACACACACACACACACACACACACACACACACACACACACACACACACACACACACACACACATACACACACATACACACACACACACACATACACACACATACACACACATACATACACACACACAAACAAACAAACACACACACACACACACACACACACACACACACACACAGACACACAGCCTTTGTGATTCCATAATCACAATAAGGAAATCGGTTTAGGCACAATTTCATGTTATATGCGATTAATCGTTTATATTCTAGAAAATAAACATGTGATCGCTCTCCTCACAAATCAGCGGTTTCTAGTAGTTCTCTGCCGTGTCTCAGTTGTGAAGGACTAGTGCATCTTTGAGCCGACATTCAGTACCAGTAAAACACTCTTACACTCAGATACTCTGAGACTCAAGCTGTATTGGAATTAGGGGACATATTATGCCCCTTTTCACCAGATGTAATATAAATCTATGACATCCCCAGAATGTGTGTGTGAAATCTCAGCTCAAAATACCAGATCATTTATTATAGCTCGTCAAATTTGCCCCTTTTTGGGTGTGAGCAAAAACTTGCCGTTTTTGTGTGTCCCTTTAAATGCAAATGAGCTTTAGCCCCGCCTCCGTTCAGAAGAGGGCGGAGCCTTTACACAAGCTTCAGAAACTCCGGCAATAACAACACAGGCCGATCTCACTGATCCAGAGTCAGGAGTAACAGCAGCGAGTGCAGCCTTACGGAGAGACTCAGGGAGAGCTTCACTTTTACACGTTTCTGAATGTTAGCGGAGACATTTCTGTAGTTGTTGTGGAGTTACACTGATCATCTCCTCATCATGTTGAACTCTTCCACAAGTGTCCACAGTTCCTGAGGTATTTATAAGACAGCGCTGACATGTTCTGGTCAATAGTGCTCAGTGTCGTCTGTGCTCGACCACAGAACAGTTTCAGGCTTTGCTGGATCTTCTCCAGTGCGTTAGAACTGGTCTCTGTTGGCGCTCGCCGAACCCAATGTCGCTGGTGTGTGTAAACGTGCAGATTAAGGGCCGGGAATATTATAATAAGATCCTCTTCATACGGCAGAAGGAGCGAAATCTGATCGGCTTATTTTATAACATGCTCTCAGAGAAAGACTCGCCAGAACAAAGTTACTGGGTTTCACTTTTCAGGTTTTCTGGGTTGGTAGAAGCACCCGATTATAGCAGTTAAACACAGAGAAAGTCAGATTCTCATGATATGCCCCCTTTAAGTGTGGTTTTCTTTACACCTCTGGAAACTATGTATTGTGAAAAGCGCTGTAAAAATAAAATAAACTGAATTGAATAATTAATCATTATCAATTATTGTTATTATTGTATTTTAAGGCCAGAACATCCAGACCAGACGTCTGCAGAAGAGAGACTGGAGCCGGATCTGCTTGTGTGTGTGTGTGTGTGTGTGTGTGTGTGTGTGTGTGTGTGTGTGTGTGTTCTTTCACTGAGTGCTGTTGTACTGGCATGTTAAACAAAGTGATTGTTCAGACTGAATCCTGACGCGTATTCTCTGAGCTCGTCATGTTTAATCGATCTCTTGTATCTGTTACCAAACCCTTGGCCTTGACTTTGATTGACAGGCTTAAACCCCGCCTCCAGATGAAGAAGTCTTTATTTATATTCCAGCTGACGACACTCGCAGGACTGCGTTTCCCCGGAGCGAGGTTTCAGCGAGAACTGAGATAATGAGCTCTCCGTAGACCTCGGGGGAACGGTTGAGACCGAACGGAGAACCGCTCGCCTTCATGAACCATTTCGCTCTCCATTCACACAGGGTTATTAATATTCTCGTCAAGAACTCGCTCTGTTTGGTGTTGATGAATCCGCGCCGCACGATCTGCGAGAGATTGTTTTCCGCAGTGCATGATGGATGTTTCCTTTATCGCTCCCTGAAAACATCAAGCGTCTTCCTTTAAATTTAGCATGAATTTAGCGTGCTAATTGCTGTCAGCTAAGCTAGTGGGAAGAGCAGATTCGTGTGTGTGTGTCTCTGCTGGAGAGCATTAATTTCTCATTACTGTATGTTTTGAGCTTCACCTGCTGTGTGTGTTCAGATGGAGACGCTCGTAGCGGAGACGTTCGGGACATTACGCACAGCTTCGTTAGCTCAAATCTAACGAGAGAGTTAACGTACAATCATTTAGATGAGATATTAAACACAAACGCTTCAGGGTTTCCGCTACGCTAGTTCTCCACGGAGCCAGCGGTTTGAGTTCCTCAGTGATGTGAGACAGACACAACTGAGCGAAGAGCTTGTGAAGATGTTATTTTAGCACTAAACACACACACACACACACGTATAACATAAGAGCTTTGAGTCTGATTGGCTGTTCTCTGCTGCTTAACCCTCTACCTTCTATTTTAGTTTATTTTTAATAAAATGAGACAGCCATTTATTGGTCAAACGTATCTCAGGAGAGAAGAACTCAAATACTAATCAATGAAAGTGCGTAATAAGTGGTCACATGGCCCTCAGGGGTCCGTTTTGTGTTCGGTCTTGCACAGGTCACATGGCTCCATATTTTCCCCAATGAATAATGCATTTTTCACTAATTTGCGTCCAGTTAATCACCCACAAAAAACACGAGTCACTTTCTTTGGTAAGTAATGAAGTATTTTCAAGAAATTTACATTATACAGTACATCATCAAATGTTTTAGAGGACGTAACAAAAAAACTGTGTGTTGCCTCAAGGCGACATGGGGAAGCGTCCAGTAATATGAGCTGTCAGTCTGATAGAGTTGAACATCAGCACTCCTGAGGAGAACGAGTTGCTGGAGGAGTGTAGAGTTCAGGTCATCTCTACACGCAGCAGAGCTGAAAGAGGCAGATGCTCATTACTCTCAGAGTCAGGAAGAGTGGATGTTGAAGAAGCGTCAGCTGTTTCCAGAAGACATCCGCCATTCAGTCCATTCATGCACACGTGCAAACTCTCCATGCTAAAGATAACTCTCATTAATGCCTCATTAAATCTGAATATAATATTTGTGTTTGATCGCAGCGGCTCAGGAAGGCCATGAGTAATAACCAGCACATTATGAATATTATATGAGGAGATCAGCGTGTGATGGCTGACATTTCTACAGTTACGATCCTGTGACCGTCTTACTGTAATACACACGAGACGAGCGAGCGCTCCACTAATGGATTGTTTGTTTTATTATTCAGGATCGTTATTCAGGATCGTTACGTTAGCAGAAACGCTGCAGATTCAGGATTGTTACGTTAGCAGAAACGCTGGAGATTCAGGATTGTTACGTTAGCAGAAAACGCTGAAGACTCAGGATTGTTACGTTAGCAGAAACGCTGCAGATTCAGGATTGTTACGTTAGCAGAAAACGCTGAAGACTCAGGATTGTTACGTTAGCAGAAAACGCTGAAGACTCAGGATTGTTACGTTAGCAGAAACGCTGAAGACTCAGGATTGTTACGTTAGCAGAAAACGCTGAAGACTCAGGATTGTTACGTTAGCAGAAACGCTGGAAATTCAGGGTCGTTACGTTAGCAGAAACGCTGAAGACTCAGGATTGTTACGTTAGCAGAAAACGCTGAAGACTCAGGATTGTTACGTTAGCAGAAACGCTGGAGATTCAGGGTCGTTACGTTAGCAGAAACGCTGGAGATTCAGGATCGTTACGTTAGCAGAAACGCTGAAGATTTAGGATCGTTACGTTAGCAGAAACGCTGGAGATTCAGGATTGTTACGTTAGCAGAAACGCTGGAGATTCAGGATCGTTACGTTAGCAGAAACGCTAGAGATTCAGGGTCGTTGCGTTAGCAGAAACGCTGAAGATTTAGGATCGTTTCGTTAGCAGAAACGCTGGAGATTCAGGATCGTTACGTTAGCAGAAACGCTGAAGATTTAGGATCATTACGTTAGCAGAAACGCTGGAGATTCAGGATCGTTACGTTAGCAGAAACGCTGAAGACTCAGGATTGTTACGTTAGCAGAAACGCTGAAGACTCAGGATTGTTACGTTAGCAGAAAACGCTGAAGACTCAGGATTGTTACGTTAGCAGAAACGCTGGAAATTCAGGGTCGTTACGTTAGCAGAAACGCTGAAGACTCAGGATTGTTACGTTAGCAGAAAACGCTGAAGACTCAGGATTGTTACGTTAGCAGAAACGCTGGAGATTCAGGGTCGTTACGTTAGCAGAAACGCTGGAGATTCAGGATCGTTACGTTAGCAGAAACGCTGAAGATTTAGGATCGTTACGTTAGCAGAAACGCTGGAGATTCAGGATTGTTACGTTAGCAGAAACGCTGGAGATTCAGGATCGTTACGTTAGCAGAAACGCTAGAGATTCAGGGTCGTTACGTTAGCAGAAACGCTGGAGATTCAGGGTCGTTACGTTAGCAGAAACGCTGAAGATTTAGGATCGTTACGTTAGCAGAAACGCTGGAGATTCAGGATCGTTACGTTAGCAGAAACGCTGAAGATTTAGGATCGTTACGTTAGCACAAAACGCTGAAGACTCAGGATTGTTACGTTAGCAGAAACGCTGGAGATTCAGGGTCGTTACGTTAGCAGATACACTGAAGATTTAGGATCGTTACGTTAGCAGAAACAGATGGAGATTCAGGATCGTTACGTTAGCAGAAACAGATGGAGATTCAGGATCGTTACGTTAGCAGAAACGCTGGAGATTCAGGATTGTTACGTTAGCAGAAACGCTGGAGATTCAGGATCGTTACGTTAGCAGAAACAGATGGAGATTCAGGATCGTTACGTTAGCAGAAACGCTGGAGATTCAGGATCGTTACGTTAGCAGAAACAGATGGAGATTCAGGATCGTTACGTTAGCAGAAACAGATGGAGATTCAGGATCGTTACGTTAGCAGAAACGCTGGAGATTCAGGATCGTTACGTTAGCAGAAACAGATGGAGATTCAGGATCGTTACGTTACCAGAAACGCTAGAGATTCAGGGTCGTTACGTTAGCAGAAACGCTGAAGATTTAGGATCGTTACGTTAGCACAAAACGCTGAAGACTCAGGATTGTTACGTTAGCACAAAACGCTGAAGACTCAGGATTGTTACGTTAGCAGAAACGCTGGAGATTCAGGGTCGTTACGTTAGCACAAAACGCTGAAGACTCAGGATTGTTACATTAGCACAAAACGCTGAACACTCAGGATTGTTACGTTAGCAGAAACGCTGTAGATTCAGGGTCGTTACGTTAGCAGAAACGCTGAAGATTTAGGATCGTTACGTTAGCACAAAACGCTGAAGACTCAGGATTGTTACGTTAGCAGAAACGCTGCAGATTCAGGATCGTTACGTTAGCACAAAACGCTGAAGACTCAGGATTGTTACGTTAGCAGAAATGCTGGAGATTCAGGATCGTTACGTTAGCACAAAACGCTGAAGACTCAGGATTGTTACGTTAGCAGAAACGCTGGAGATTCAGGATTGTTACGTTAGCAGAAACACTGGAGATTCAGGATCGTTACGTTAGCAAAAACAGATGGAGATTCAGGGTCGTTACGTTAGCAGAAACGCTGAAGATTTAGGATCGTTACATTAGCAGAAACGCTGGAGATTTAGGATCGTTACGTTAGCAGAAACGCTGAAGATTTAGGATCGTTACGTTAGCAGAAACGCTGGAGATTTAGGATCGTTACGTTAGCAGAAACAGATGGAGATTCAGGGTTGTTACGTTAGCAGAAACAGATGGAGATTCAGGATCGTTACGTTAGCAGAAACTCTGAAGATTCAGGATCGTTACGTTAGCAGGAACAGATGGAGATTCAGGATCGTTACGTTAGCAGAAACAGATGGAGATTCAGGATCGTTACGTTAGCAGAAACAGATGGAGATTCAGGATCGTTACGTTAGCAGAAACAGATGGAGATTCAGGATCGTTACGTTAGCAGAAACAGATGGAGATTCAGGATCGTTACGTTAGCAGAAACAGATGGAGATTCAGGATCGTTACGTTAGCAGAAACGCTGAAGATTCAGGATCGTTACGTTAGCAGAAACGCTGAAGATTCAGGATCGTTACGTTAGCAGGAACAGATGGAGATTCAGGATCGTTACGTTAGCAGAAACAGATGGAGATTCAGGATCGTTACGTTAGCAGAAACAGATGGAGATTCAGGATCGTTACGTTAGCAGAAACAGATGGAGATTCAGGATCGTTACGTTAGCAGAAACAAATGGAGATTCAGGATCGTTACGTTAGCAGGAACAGATGGAGATTCAGGATCGTTACGTTAGCAGAAACAGATGGAGATTCAGGATCGTTACGTTAGCAGAAACAGATGGAGATTCAGGATCGTTACGTTAGCAGAAACAGATGGAGATTCAGGATCGTTACGTTAGCAGAAACAGATGGAGATTCAGGATCGTTACGTTAGCAGAAACAGATGGAGATTCAGGATCGTTACGTTAGCAGGAACAGATGGAGATTCAGGATCGTTACGTTAGCAGAAACAGATGGAGACTCAGGATCGTTACGTTAGCAGAAACAGATGGAGACTCAGGATCGTTACGTTAGCAGAAACAGATGGAGATTCAGGATCGTTACGTTAGCAGAAACGCTGAAGATTTAGGATCGTTACGTTAGCAGAAACAGATGGAGATTCAGGATCGTTACGTTAGCAGAAACAGATGGAGATTCAGGATCGTTACGTTAGCAGAAACAGATGGAGATTCAGGATCGTTACGTTAGCAGAAACAGATGGAGATTCAGGATCGTTACGTTAGCAGAAACAGATGGAGATTCAGGATCGTTACGTTAGCAGAAACAGATGGAGATTCAGGATCGTTACGTTAGCAGGAACAGATGGAGATTCAGGATCGTTACGTTAGCAGAAACAGATGGAGATTCAGGATCGTTACGTTAGCAGAAACAGATGGAGATTCAGGATCGTTACGTTAGCAGAAACAGATGGAGATTCAGGATCGTTACGTTAGCAGAAACAGATGGAGATTCAGGATCGTTACGTTAGCAGGAACAGATGGAGATTCAGGATCGTTACGTTAGCAGAAACAGATGGAGACTCAGGATCGTTACGTTAGCAGAAACAGATGGAGACTCAGGATCGTTACGTTAGCAGAAACAGATGGAGACTCAGGATCGTTACGTTAGCAGAAACAGATGGAGATTCAGGATCGTTACGTTAGCAGAAACGCTGAAGATTTAGGATCGTTACGTTAGCAGAAACGCTGGAGATTCAGGATCGTTACGTTAGCAGAAACAGATGGAGATTCAGGATCGCTACGTTAGCAGAAACAGATGGAGATACAGGATCGTTACGTTAGCAGAAACAGATGGAGATTCAGGATCGTTACGTTAGCAGAAACAGATGGAGATTCAGGATCGTTACGTTAGCAGAAACAGATGAAGATTCAGGATCGTTACGTTAGCAGAAACAGATGGAGATTCAGGATCGTTACGTTAGCAGAAACAAATGGAGATTCAGGATCGTTACGTTAGCAGAAACAGATGGAGATTCAGGATCGTTACGTTAGCAGAAACAGATGGAGATTCAGGATCGTTACGTTAGCAGAAACAGATGGAGATTCAGGATCGTTACGTTAGCAGAAACAGATGGAGATTCAGGATCGTTACGTTAGCAGAAACGCTGAAGATTTAGGATCGTTACGTTAGCAGAAACAGATGGAGATTTAGGATCGTTACGTTAGCAGAAACAGATGGAGATTCAGGATCGTTACGTTAGCAGAAACAGATGGAGATTCAGGATCGTTACGTAAGCAGAAACAGATGGAGATTCAGGATCGTTACGTTAGCAGAAACAAATGGAGATTCAGGATCGTTACGTTAGCAGAAACAGATGGAGATTCAGGATCGTTACGTTAGCAGAAACAGATGGAGATTCAGGATCGTTACGTTAGCAGAAACAAATGGAGATTCAGGATCGTTACGTTAGCAGAAACAGATGGATGTTCAGGATCGTTACGTTAGCAGAAACAGATGGAGATTCAGGATCGTTACGTTAGCAGAAACAGATGGAGATTCAGGATCGTTACGTTAGCAGAAACAGATGGAGATTCAGGATCGTTACGTTAGCAGAAACAGATGGAGATTCAGGATCGTTACGTTAGCAGAAACAGATGGAGATTCAGGATCGTTACGTTAGCAGAAACAGATGGAGATTCAGGATCGTTACGTTAGCAGAAACAAATGGAGACTCAGGATCGTTACGTTAGCAGAAACAGATGGAGATTCAGGATCGTTACGTTAGCAGAAACAGATGGAGATTCAGGATCGTTACGTTAGCAGAAACAGATGGAGATTCAGGATCGTTACGTTAGCAGAAACGCTGGAGATTCAGGATCGTTACGTTAGCAGAAACAGATGGAGATTCAGGATCGTTACGTTAGCAGAAACAGATGGAGATTCAGGATCGTTACGTTAGCAGAAACAGATGGAGATTCAGGATCGTTACGTTAGCAGAAACGCTGGAGATTCAGGATCGTTACGTTAGCAGAAACAGATGAAGATTCAGGATCGTTACGTTAGCAGAAACAGATGGAGATTCAGGATCGTTACGTTAGCAGAAACAGATGGAGACTCAGGATCGTTACGTTAGCAGAAACAGATGGAGATTCAGGATCGTTACGTTAGCAGAAACAGATGGAGATTCAGGATCGTTACGTTAGCAGAAACAGATGGAGATTCAGGATCGTTACGTTAGCAGAAACAGATGGAGATTCAGGGTCGTTACGTTAGCAGAAACAGATGGAGATTCAGGATCGTTACGTTAGCAGAAACAGATGGAGATTCAGGATCGTTACGTTAGCAGAAACGCTGGAGATTCAGGATCGTTACGTTAGCAGAAACGCTGGAGATTCAGGATCGTTACGTTAGCAGAAACGCTGGAGATTCAGGATCGTTACGTTAGCAGAAACAGATGGAGATTTAGGATCGTTACGTTAGCAGAAACGCTGGAGATTCAGGATCGTTACGTTAGCAGAAACAGATGGAGATTCAGGATCGTTACGTTAGCAGAAACAGATGGAGATTCAGGATCGTTACGTTAGCAGAAACAGATGGAGATTCAGGATCGTTACGTTAGCAGAAACAGATGGAGATTCAGGATCGTTACGTTAGCAGAAACAGATGGAGATTCAGGATCGTTACGTTAGCAGAAACAGATGGAGATTCAGGATCGTTACGTTAGCAGAAACAGATGGAGATTCAGGGTCGTTACGTTAGCAGAAACAGATGGAGATTCAGGATCGTTACGTTAGCAGAAACAGATGGAGATTCAGGATCGTTACGTTAGCAGAAACAGATGGAGATTCAGGATCGTTACGTTAGCAGAAACAGATGGAGATTCAGGATCGTTACGTTAGCAGAAACAGATGGAGATTCAGGATCGTTACGTTAGCAGAAACAGATGGAGATTCAGGATCGTTACGTTAGCAGAAACGCTGAAGATTTAGGATCGTTACGTTAGCAGGAACAGATGGAGATTCAGGATCGTTACGTTAGCAGAAACAGATGGAGATTCAGGATCGTTACCTTAGCAGAAACAGATGGAGATTCAGGATCGTTACGTTAGCAGAAACAGATGGAGATTCAGGATCGTTACGTTAGCAGAAACGCTGGAGATTCAGGATCGTTACGTTAGCAGAAACAGATGGAGATTCAGGATCGTTACATTAGCAGAAACAGATGGAGATTCAGGATCGTTACGTTAGCAGAAACAGATGGAGATTCAGGATCGTTACGTTAGCAGAAACGCTGGAGATTCAGGATCGTTACGTTAGCAGAAACAGATGAAGATTCAGGATCGTTACGTTAGCAGAAACAGATGGAGATTCAGGATCGTTACGTTAGCAGAAACAGATGGAGACTCAGGATCGTTACGTTAGCAGAAACAAATGGAGATTCAGGATCGTTACGTTAGCAGAAACAGATGGAGATTCAGGATCGTTACGTTAGCAGAAACAGATGGAGATTCAGGATCGTTACGTTAGCAGAAACAGATGGAGATTCAGGGTCGTTACGTTAGCAGAAACAGATGGAGATTCAGGATCGTTACGTTAGCAGAAACAGATGGAGATTCAGGATCGTTACGTTAGCAGAAACGCTGGAGATTCAGGATCGTTACGTTAGCAGAAACGCTGGAGATTCAGGATCGTTACGTTAGCAGAAACGCTGGAGATTCAGGATCGTTACGTTAGCAGAAACAGATGGAGATTTAGGATCGTTACGTTAGCAGAAACGCTGGAGATTCAGGATCGTTACGTTAGCAGAAACAGATGGAGATTCAGGATCGTTACGTTAGCAGAAACAGATGGAGATTCAGGATCGTTACGTTAGCAGAAACAGATGGAGATTCAGGATCGTTACGTTAGCAGAAACAGATGGAGATTCAGGATCGTTACGTTAGCAGAAACAGATGGAGATTCAGGATCGTTACGTTAGCAGAAACAGATGGAGATTCAGGGTCGTTACGTTAGCAGAAACAGATGGAGATTCAGGGTCGTTACGTTAGCAGAAACAGATGGAGATTCAGGATCGTTACGTTAGCAGAAACAGATGGAGATTCAGGATCGTTACGTTAGCAGAAACAGATGGAGATTCAGGATCGTTACGTTAGCAGAAACAGATGGAGATTCAGGGTCGTTACGTTAGCAGAAACAGATGGAGATTCAGGATCGTTACGTTAGCAGAAACAGATGGAGATTCAGGATCGTTACGTTAGCAGAAACAGATGGAGATTCAGGATCGTTACGTTAGCAGAAACAGATGGAGATTCAGGATCGTTACGTTAGCAGAAACAGATGGAGATTCAGGATCGTTACGTTAGCAGAAACAGATGGAGATTCAGGATCGTTACGTTAGCAGAAACGCTGAAGATTTAGGATCGTTACGTTAGCAGGAACAGATGGAGATTCAGGATCGTTACGTTAGCAGAAACAGATGGAGATTCAGGATCGTTACGTTAGCAGAAACAGATGGAGATTCAGGATCGTTACGTTAGCAGAAACAGATGGAGATTCAGGATCGTTACGTTAGCAGAAACGCTGGAGATTCAGGATCGTTACGTTAGCAGAAACAGATGGAGATTCAGGATCGTTACGTTAGCAGAAACAGATGGAGATTCAGGATCGTTACGTTAGCAGAAACAGATGGAGATTCAGGATCGTTACGTTAGCAGAAACGCTGGAGATTCAGGATCGTTACGTTAGCAGAAACAGATGAAGATTCAGGATCGTTACGTTAGCAGAAACAGATGGAGATTCAGGATCGTTACGTTAGCAGAAACAGATGGAGACTCAGGATCGTTACGTTAGCAGAAACAGATGGAGATTCAGGATCGTTACGTTAGCAGAAACAGATGGAGATTCAGGATCGTTACGTTAGCAGAAACAGATGGAGATTCAGGATCGTTACGTTAGCAGAAACAGATGGAGATTCAGGGTCGTTACGTCAGCAGAAACAGATGGAGATTCAGGATCGTTACGTTAGCAGAAACGCTGGAGATTCAGGATCGTTACGTTTGCAGAAACAGATGGAGATTCAGGGTCGTTACGTTAGCAGAAACAGATGGAGATTCAGGATCGTTACGTTAGCAGAAACAGATGGAGATTTAGGATCGTTACGTTAGCAGAAACGCTGGAGATTCAGGATCGTTACGTTAGCAGAAACAGATGGAGATTCAGGATCGTTACGTTAGCAGAAACAGATGGAGATTCAGGATCGTTACGTTAGCAGAAACAGATGGAGATTCAGGATCGTTACGTTAGCAGAAACAGATGGAGATTCAGGATCGTTACGTTAGCAGAAACAGATGGAGATTCAGGATCGTTACGTTAGCAGAAACAGATGGAGATTCAGGATCGTTACGTTAGCAGAAACAGATGGAGATTCAGGGTCGTTACGTTAGCAGAAACAGATGGAGATTCAGGATCGTTACGTTAGCAGAAACAGATGGAGATTCAGGATCGTTACGTTAGCAGAAACAGATGGAGATTCAGGATCGTTACGTTAGCAGAAACAGATGGAGATTCAGGATCGTTACGTTAGCAGAAACAGATGGAGATTCAGGATCGTTACGTTAGCAGAAACAGATGGAGACTCAGGATCGTTACGTTAGCAGAAACAGATGGAGATTCAGGATCGTTACGTTAGCAGAAACAGATGGAGATTCAGGGTCGTTACGTTAGCAGAAACAGATGGAGATTCAG
>NW_026607177.1:465000-491094 GCF_029890125.1 Rhinichthys klamathensis goyatoka
ATGCATCGCATTATCTCACACACAGGAGCTCGAGCACCACGTGTGTGGATTCTGAAGGCCCTAAACACACTATATTGCCAAAAGTATTGAGAAATACTCATTGAATTCAGGCGTTCCAATCACTTCCATGGCCACAGTTGTATAAATCACGCACTAGGCATGCGAATGCTTCTGCACATCTGTGAAAGAATGGGTCTCTCTCAGGAGTTCAGTGAACTCAAGCCTGGTACCGTGATAGGTATCCACCTCTGCAATAAGTCCATTCATGAAATTTCCTCGCTACTAAATATTCCACGGTCAACTGTTAGTGCTATTATAACACAGTGGGAGCAATTGGGAACAACAGCAACTCAGCCAAGAAGTGGTAGGCCACGTAATCCCAGAGCGGGTCAGCGCACGCTTCTTCTGTCTTCTTCATAGAGTTAGAAATAATGAGAGAGTTTTGAGTCTTGCTTCGTTCAGGACTGAACCGAGTGTCGTATCGAACCCGATACAGAACTACTGTATGAATGTGACTGTAAGGTAGATTTGAAATGAATTAAAAATTCATATTTTCTGATTGACTGGTGTTTAACAAAAAAAGGGAGCATTTTGTCTTTTGAAAAATGCTTAAAAAGGTAGATAGATAGATAGATAGATAGATAGATAGATAGATAGATAGATAGATAGATAGATAGATATAGATAGACAGATAGATAGATAGATAGATAGATAGATAGATAGATAGATAGATAGATATAGATAGACAGATAGATAGATAGATAGATAGATATAGATAGATAGATATAGATAGATAGATAGATAGATAGATAGATAGATAGATAGATAGATAGATAGATAGATATAGATAGACAGACAGATAGATAGATAGATAGATAGATAGATAGATAGATAGATAGATAGATAGATAGATAGATAGATAGATAGATAGATAGATAGATATCAAAGGCAGGTTGTCAGATTTGTACTGGAAGAGGAAGTTCTGCTTTGAGTCAGTGTGTGTGTGTGTGTGTGTGTGTGGCTAAAGGTTTGGCCGGGAGATTCTTGTCGTTTGTGTGTTTTCAGCCTGTTCTTCTGTGATTCTCTTGTGCTCGTGTCCATTACCAGCGTTCTGCTAAAAGAACAGCCCTCGCCCGCTGGGTTCAGCACATGCTGCTTCTGCCTCGGCCGTGTGCTGGCGTGTCCAGGGTTTGTGGGCGACAGTAGCGTGTGAGTTTTGACATGTACTCTATCGAGTAGAAAAGAGCTGTTTGTTATTGTCTCGGGTGTTGATTTGTTGGATGTAACTTCTCCTTAAATGCAGTGAGTGTGTGCCGAGCACCGGATGTCTTTAGAGCCGCAGGTTCTCGCGTCTCTGCAGGTGTTGAATGTAAAAACCCTTTTGTGTTGCAGAAGACGTGTTCATGACTTCATCTCCAGTTTGCTGGATTCACACGAATCATCAGGTGGGTCGCGACTCAAGAATGGATCTCGAGGAGCAAAAGAAGTACAACATTGCTTTAAAAGAGTGGAGAAACGCAGGCGTATGATTGGTTGTTGATGTGTGATAGTACATGAGGTGGACGTCAACATGGACATCCTCAAGAAAACATCACATGATCACATTTATAAGTTCTACTTGAGTAAACAGTTCTGGTGTCAAGCCTCGAACACAACTATAGTGAGTCCTGCGCTGCCGTGTTTGCATTGGGCCAGTCCAGTGTATTTTACTATCATTTATACGCAATCATCGTTTTTATTAATATTTTGAACTAGCTTTTTTATATTATATATATATATATTTTCATTTATTTTTTTTGTTATTTCTGGTAACACATTAAAACAAGGTCAATTAGTTAATTTTAGTTAATGCATTATTTATTAAAAATTGTTAGTTCATGTCAGCTCAGATCCAACCTTTGATTTCAATCATGTATGAGTAAAATTACATTAACTAAATGCTTTTGAAGTACTTCTAAACTAACACGTTTGTTAACTAATGTAACCTTGTGTAATTTGTTATGTGCTTTTGTTCTTTTTGAATTGTTGCTATTAAGGCTTAATTTATTTTCATTTGAGTTTTAGTTTTTATTTATTTGCCGTAGGTTATTTCAGTGCTTCTACATAAACGTATTTCAATTAGTTGCCAAGGCAGCACTTGTAATTTTCATTCAGTTTCCGTTTTTTGTTTTCATGTTATGTTGATATGTTCTTTGAGCCGAAACTGAGGAGCATTGATAGATGTGAGGATAGCAGCGTGGTCCAGTCAGAAGAGCACTGGTGGAGCCGTCCGCGGGTGGTGTCGAGCTGACCGGGCGGTTTTAGCACGTATAATCATGTGTTTGAGTCGGAACGGAGCGGTTGTAGATGAATGCTTCAGATGTGAGCAGACGAGACGCTCTTGAACTCTGCCAAACAGTTGTGTGTGTGTGTGTGTGTGTTTCCATAAGACCAGAGGGGAAAAAAGCATTTGAGCGAGCAATGGCCTTCGGGGGTTGCACTGAATGAAATGCTTTTTTTTCCAACCCCACCTCACTCAAGAAGCGTTCACTCGTTCGTTCGTTCGTTTGTTTGTTTGGTTCAGACTTTATTTCCTCTCTCTCTCTTTCTCTCTTTCTCTCCCTCTCTCTCTTCTTTCTTTTCCCTTTTTGCTTTGAGTTGATCTTTGACATCCACGCGTGCCCCGGGATGTCTGTCACAAACTGCAGTCCAACCTTGTGACAATGCTTGATTTCTTCCCGTGCCTTTTTATGACCTTCTTCTTTTTTCATTTCTTTCTTTTGTTTCTGTTCTTTCCTTCAAGGTCTGGCGCACCTGACGTTAAACAGCCAAGGTATGGTTCATTCCGTTTTCCATTCTTTTGTTTAGTGAGGAATCAGATCTGTGGGTCTCTCTCTCTCTCCCTCTCTCTCTCTCTCTCACTCTTACTGTATGTCCCCCTCTCATCTTACTGTACGGCTGTCTGAAGACCTCTGACCTCCCGGACACAGGTAACGCTCTTCTGTCTCGCTCTCGCTGGGGTTGACATGATGAAATGCTTGTGTTCAGAATGCGCAGACTCTCGTTCTGTGGTCATTCTCATTGTTTGGCAATTATTCAGTCGTTTAGTGTTAGATCTGCTCTGTTCCTCAGCGTTGATTGATTGATCTGAGTGGTTTTCTGATGCAGTAATATAACCAGTTTGTCTGTTTTATATCACTATTTATTGACTCAAGCATTCTCTCATCTGTTTAACTGAAACGATTGTTCTGTCATCACTGTTCAAACCCGTATGACGTTCATTTCTGAGAAATATCATTCACTGAATGTCTGTGTTGTTTTGTTCCCAATGTTCATCAAAATATCAAAAAGTCATACAGGTTTTTAGAACAACACGAGGGACAGTAGATGATGACAGAATGATGGTTTTTGACTGATTTATCTCTGTTTAGTTTATTCATGAGGACTAGTTTATTTTACTGTCTGTCTGTCACACATTTAAAAGGCCTGTATGTTTGGTCTCACCTGGTTGTTGTTTCATTGTCTGGTTGTCTCATTATTAAACTGATCTACCTCTCATAACTGTTTCTTCTCTCACATCAGTGTGTTTCCCTCAGTTTTCTGCTTTGGGTTGGTCACGAGTTAATACTGGTAATCAAAGCGATGGAAGCGAGATGTAATGGTGTTTGTCGTCCACCACTCCTGCTTTTGAATTTCAGCCCAGTTTTGAAAGCACTAGTTTTCCCTGGAGATTGATTTGTGTTTCACAGACATACTTTGTAATTTTAATCCCGTCTGTGTTTTTCCTCAATGAACTTGTACAAATTACTGAGTAAATCTCCAGTTCTCTTTCAAAGGAACTCGAACCGCGTCGACTACGACACTTCGGGGAACGCCCTTAACGTAACGCATCTGAAGTATGAATGAAACTAATCCAATCCTGATTGGTGCTGCTCCATGACGTAACGTGACGGCATACACGGACGGAAGCTACAAAGGAACGCCGGCACACAACAGAGTTAGCTTTTTGCTCTTCAGCAAGCGCTCTGTGTCAAACTGTCTGTCCTATTTGGTGTTGTTTGTCCCATAAGAATTGTCCTAAATAATTGCAATATTGAATCTAGTGGCTCGGATCTCGCGTTTGTCGAGGCAGCGAGTAGATTACAGGTCTACTCAGCAATAAAGATTCTGTGTGGGTGCGAGGCGTGCACAGTAGAGGTCTTCTCGGGTCCTAAAAACTGTACCCAACCCGAAAAGACCCGAATCACTACTTACCCGAACCCGACGTGCATAAATTAATTTTTTTAAAGAAAAACCCGACCCGAGACAGACCCGATAAAATTAGACTCGAGTCCGACCCGACCTGACGCCATTTCCTTTAGAACCCGACTGGACCCGAACGTAAACGGCATTTACATTGTGCACAGCAGCCCTGTGTTCTCAAAAATGCACTTAACATAGACGCGCAAGTGTAAGCGCGCTGAAGTGCTAAAATGTCAATCACACATCACTGTAACCCATTACGTCCTATAACATTTGGCATAATGTTATTTACCGGACCATACGATGATTAGAACCACCTTTCGTTTTCCCTGACATTTTTCTGTTATCGCCTCCATGCTTTTCTGACAGTGTCGGGTATATTGACAGGCCTGGCTAAACGACAATTCAAATACTTGCATTTAGTCAAACATCCATCCACATGACGGCGCACTAGTTCTTCTTGGCAAAGGGAGGGGTTGGTTTATGTGGAGCGAGCAACTGAGTAAATAAATGCGGAGGCAACCGTGCTTATGCTTATAGCCCATTTGCACGTAGAAGCGCGGATTCACTCTCTCACTTAGAAAAAGTGAGAGAACGGTGTCATAGAGTTGTTTTAAATACTGCAATTTTAAATGCCCAACATAGTTTAAAAGAATTCGGGTCTTCTCGGGTCCATTTGGAAAAGGTATATTTATTTTTAATTACCCGAGACCCGAGGCCACTAATACCGAACCCAACCCGTGTCCGAGACACTCTTCGGAGTTTTGGACCCGAACCCACTCGGGTCTCGGGTCGGACCTCGGGTTTTCGGATCCAAGTGGACCCGTGAAGACCTCTAGTTCACAGTCAGCTCCTGAGGGAAATATCTCGACGCACACAGCGGTGCGTTTTCGGGTGTTTCAGCCTCGCGCCCGTTGACTTTCTTCTCGGGAGATGAAGGCCAAATATATTGTGAATGACTCGAATCTCGCGTTTGCCGAGGCAGCGTGTAGATTACGAGACTGGAAATAATATTAAAACAGTATTGTTTGGTGATTATGGCGGCATTTAATTCTATGAAATTTAAATGATGGAATATTATCTCACTTTAAGAAGTTAGATATTTTAATTCAGCCTACCATTATCCAATGTTTATGGCTGCATTTAACTCTGAGGAATTAAAATGATGAGCAGCGAACGTCGAGAATCGTTTTAATTTTTTCCCTGCCGGTCCTCCGCTTCGGGGTATCGAAAACAAGACATAAATAAATAGCAGGGCTGTCCTCCCCGTGGAGGGATGAGCGAGAATAGCTCCTCCGCGGAGCCCTCAGGAAATCAATGTTTGTATCCATTGTCAAGTGCATTTCGGGACACATTGGTTTTCAGCGAATGCACGCTGCAGTGTCCGCCACAAGGGCTTGCGGCCAGGCAGTGTGTGCGTCCGCACATCGAAACTGTTTTCGATTATTCTCTGCCGGTCTTCCGCTTCAGGGTGTCAAGGACGAAACCGAAAGAGCCTCCCATCTGGGGAGCCCTCAGGAAATCGTTGTCTGTATCCCGCCGTAAGTGCGCTTCGGGACACATCGGTTTCCAGCGAACGCGTGCTGCTCTGTCTGCCCCACAGGCTTACGGCCAGGCAGCGCTCGCGTCTGCACATCGAGAATCGTTTCGACCAAACCCTGCCGAGAGCCGCTTCAGGGGATCGAGAACGAATCTTGAAGTCTACGTCCCTACCAGAAGCCTACGATCGGCCAAGAAGCGACGGCTCGTGGGGCCATCACAGCGAGGCACTAAATCACTCTCCAGAACATTCTCATTCACGGTTCCATGCTGGTGGAATGATCTCCCCACCCTCGTCCGTAATGCAGAATCCCTGACAGCATTCAAAAGACAACTGAAAACTCATCTCTTCCGTGAGTACTTAACAAAAAAAAAAAAAAAAAAAATTCTTCTCTTTTAAATCTTTCCTTCCCTTTTAGATCTTCCCTTGTCTGGCTTTTGCTACTCTGAGCAATGCCTGAACTTTGTATTTTGAGCACTTCTTGCGTCGTTCTTCCCTCTTCACGATGACTCGCTTGCTTTAGTCCTCAGATGTAAGTCGCTTTGGATAAAAGCGTCTGCTAAATGACTAAATGTAAATGAACGATACCCGAAGCCAGTTTCGAGAGGCTGGTTCCTTTGGGGTACAGACTACAGTTCAGTTTCCATCCACCAAAGTTCAACGGGGTGGTCTGGACTGTAGGCGACCCAAAGCAGGGTCGGGTATTGGAACAAGAAGTAAACTCCCTGCTGGTAAAGGAGGCTATAGAACGTATTCCTCCGTCAGACAGGAGCCCGGGTATTACAGCCGCTACTTCATAGTTCCCAAGAAGGATGGGGGGTTGCTATAGATCTTAGGCACTTGAATCAGTCTCTGAGGAGGTTCAGGTTCAAGATGCTCACCATCGTGAATCAAATTCAATCCGAGGATTGGTTTGTCACAATAGATCTGAAGGACGCATACTTCCACATATCCATCCTTCCAGCTCAGAGGAAGTTCCTGAGGTTCGCTTTCGGAGGCGAAGCGTACCAATATCGGGTTCTTCCGGTCGGCCTAGCTCTCTCCACTTGCACATTTACCAAAATGCATGGATGCAGCTCTAGCACCACTGAGGCTTTTGGGTGACTGGCTGATTTGGCCCAGTCACAAGAGCTGGCAATTTGGCATCGAGATATCGTCCTTGCCACATCCAGAGCCTGGGGTTTGAGACTCAACACGAAAAAGAGCGTGTTGGCACCAGCCAGAGAACCATGTTCCTGGGAGTGGTGTGGGACTCGGTCACGATGCGGGCACAATTGTCTCCTGCACGGATTGAGTCCATCCTGGCCATTGGTGACCAGAATAAAGCTAGGCCAAGCCATCACTGTCAAACACTTTCAGAGAGTGTTAGGACTCATGGTAGCAGCATCCAACACCATTCTATTCGGCCTGCTGCACATGAGGGCCCTGCAGTGGTGGTTGATAACCAAGGGGTTCTCCCCGAAGGGGATCCCATTCCGCATGATCAGGGTTACGCGCAGATGCCTTCGTTCCCTATCTATGTGGAAGAAAGCTTGTTTTCTGTCCCAAGGCCCCGTGCCGGGAGCGTCATGTCGCTTGAAATCCTTCTCGACAGACGCCTCCCTCACGAGCCGGGACGCGGTCAGTTAGGGCTCTGAGGAGCTTCCTCCCAGACCTCAGGGGTCACCATGCAGACAATGTGTCGGTGATCTCCTAGTTGATTCTTCAGGGGGTTCTGAGATTGCGCCCTCTATCCAGATTGACGCATCAGATCCTCCTGTGGTCCCAGGGGAAACTGTTATCTCTCAGAGCAATGCACGTCCCACGGGACCAGAATCAGAGAGCAGACATCCTGTCAAGGCAGGGGCTGAGGCCCAGGGAATGGAGACTTCACACCGAGGTGGTGAAGTGAGTGAGGTTTGGCCCAGTGGAAGTGGATTTGTTCATGTCTTGAGAGACGTCCCACTGTCCACTGTGGTATTCTCTCACTCGTCCAGCCCCATTGGGTTTGGATGCCATGGTACAGACGTGGCCGAGGCTACGCCTGTACGCTTTTCCCCCGATTGTTCTGCTCCCGGGAATTCTGGAGAGGGTCCGTCGAGACGGTATTAGCCTACTTTTAGTAGCCCCGTACTGGCCGACCTGAGTATGGTTTTCAGACATCTTAGCACTTCTGGCAGGCCAGCCTTGGCAGATCCCTCTGAGGAGGGTTAGGGTTAGCATCTAACCCTAACCCTAACCCTAACCTGCTTCCACAGGCCGGGGGCTCAATATTAAGCACTGGCCCCTGTCGGCTGGAGTGGTTGAGACCATACTCCGTTCCAGAGCTCCTTCCACGAGGACATCGTATGGCCTAAAGTGGAAAGTGTTTCCACTTGGTGTAGAGAGTGTGAGGTGGACCCAGTTAACTGCCCGGTTGGCTTCAGTGCTGGAGTTCCTCCAAGATCGCTTCTCGGCTCGTCTTACCCCGTCCACACTCAAGGTGTACGTGGCTGCCATTGCGGCTTTCCACGCTCCTCTGGGTGATGGGCCTCTGGGGAGACATCAGCTGGTGATACGTTTCCTCTGTGGGGCTCGAAGGATGAGACCTGCGGCTCGTACCAGAGTTCCCACATGGGACCTGTCAGTGGTTCTCGAAGGGCTGGTCGAGACCCCCTTTGAACCTCTGGAGTCGGCTGAGCCCAAGAACCTTCCCTCAAGGTAGCTTTTTTATTAGCCATTACTTCTCTGAGGAGAGTAGGAGACCTTCAGACACTCTCTATATCTCATGGGTGCCTGAAGTTTGCTCCAGGCAACATTAAAGGGGAAATTAAGCAGTCAGTCAAGTTTACATAATTTACAAGATGGATTACCACTTTAATCAAAAAATTATATAAGAAACATGACAAATGTTAACATATAAAAGAAAAAATAAACACTGTTATATATTTCGCGGCAAGGGCGCCGCCATTGTGCAGTATTATAACTGGTGACGTCACGGGGTTGATTGGCTTTAAAGGCTCTGTGCTGAGTTCAGTAAAATACAGTGAAAGATGCATGTAAGCTGATCGATCCAGCGAACAACTAACGTTAGGTACAGTCATTGTTAGCTAACAGCTGTAAGCATGAATTAGCTAATGATAACTTAGTGTTTAGCTAGTGAACTTTATTAGTAACGTTACCAGACAAAAAGACGACGTCTAACGTTAACAAACTGCACATGGAAACATTGTTCGTGATGTCTGCCATCATATTCCTGTCTCTTGTCAACACCATGGTTGCAATACATGGTCAAGATCAGCGTCTTGACAGCAGATGGATCGTGCTATCGTGGCGTAATAATCTGTTTGGTTGTAAAATGTATTACCTGAATGAAATGAAATCGAATGTATCGCCCTGTGGAATCATTCATTCACAGACAGCATACGAAGATGTTCAACTAATATAGATCTTCATCGCTGGTAAACAATATGATAGATTTGCCGATTTGCTTTTACTAGACTGTAGGTCCACGGCCACTTCATCCAACGCTCTTGATGTTCTTAAATCTTCCTGTTACAACTCCGAGTCGAGAGTGAATTGAAAGCGCTTAAGTGATTCATTGCGTGCAGAAAACTGAACAGATCATTCAAACTGATTCGTGAACCGATTTAGACAGATCTGCCAACTTGTTTGATGAAGTTTTTGAACATAATAAAAAAAAAAAAAAAGAGTGATTCATTTGTAAATTGAGCATTCCTCGTGCCCATAAAAAAAGATACAGCGCGCTTGGAATAAACTGTGCATTTAACAACATGTTTGCATTAAAATAAAGTGCGCCGTTTGCATCCCTGCATATAACGAGATTTGGGCCATACAAATTACGTGAGTTTCACGGTAGAAATAACAAAATGGGAAGGGGGCGGGAGATGGATGTGAAATAGGGGACACTCCCGGGGAAAACGGGAGTGTTGACAGGTATGAGCTACACCTGCCAGGAGTTCTACAGACACATAATAAATGAGAAGGCCCTACTCAAAGCTGCCAGATCAGACAAAAAATATAAATTCAAGATGCACTGAATCAGGTAAGAACGCATTTAATCTTTCTAGTCTTTCCTAATGGAATTTATGTGCTTATCTGTGGCGGAGCAACATACTACCCACTTTGACTCACAAGCTTTTTTAAACCCAATGCAGTTTGGCTTCAGACGGAAATACTCAACAGATTTTGCTTGTTGCTACCTCCTAGAAACTATCAGGGCATATGTGGATCAGGGAAGGGTGGTGGGAGCAGTCTTCCTTGATCTGCGTAAAGCTTTTGATACTGTCAATCACCAGATACTTTATAGTAGGTTGCGTCAATACAATCTTTCTGAGCACACCCAAAAGTGGATAAGATCTTATTTGAGCGACCGACATCAGTGTGTACGAGTGAATAATATCCAATCTGCGTTTAGAGCTACTTCGATGGGAGTGCCGCAAGGGTCTATTTTGGGACCCTTGCTTTTTAGCATCTATATAAATGACCTCCCCAGAGTGTGTTTTGACGTTGATGTAATTATGTACGCTGATTATACGGTGATCTTCACTTTTGGGGAAAACGAGCTGGAGGTTGCTGAAAAATTATCAAAAGAGATGCAGAAAGTTGCAGAATGGTTGCAGACGTCCTGCCTGACCTTAAAGGGGTCATATAATGGTACATGCACTTTTTAAAGTTGATTGTACTGAAATGTGTGTTGGCAGTGCCTGTACAGAACCATCATATAATGATAAAAATCCATCCAGTGTTTTTGTTTTAATCTCCTTATATGTTTCCCCCTGCCTCAAATCGAGCCGTTCGACCGTGTGACGTCACACGGTCGGAAGCCCCTCCCGCGATTGTTGAATGACAGCAACGTTTCAACACAGACCCGCCCTCACTCGTGAGCCAGCTGTCAATCATAGTCTGCGCGGACCGGCGCGGTCATTGTTGATATGCTGGAGCACTGTCTATGAGCAGAATGCCGTCTAAGCGATTGTGGTGTTCTGTTCTTGGGTGTAATAACGAACACAGTCATTTTAATGTTCCTAAATCCGAACCGCTGAAGACGCAGTGGCTGAGTTTGTTTTCGAAGGGAATATTCCCTCTCATGTTTGCTCGAATCATTTCTCACCAGACTGCTTTATAAACGAGGGTCAGTATAAAGCTGGTTTTGCTAAGAAGCTGCTCATGAAAAAAGGATCGGTACCAGCTATTCGTGTTCCTGCTGAACCTCTAGAACAACTGAAGTGAGTGTAACGTTTTATTAAACTTTATATTAATATTTATATCTTTGCAAATCGCTAGCTGCACGCTTCACAATGAATGCGTCTAAGGTTTACACTCAGGATACATTACGGCATATTTTCTATGTACGACGTTCTCAATATATAATTCATAATCCCACGTTTATACTGAACAACGCATTATGGTTATTGTGTTATAAACGTGTACGCATAGAACAGAGGGGCGGAGTCAGCGGAGCTCATGATCATTTAAAGGCATATGCACTGAAACGGCGTGCTGAAAACAGAGCTGTTTTTGACCAGGTAAAATAACTGTTTTCTTACAATACTAATGAGAATTTTTAATTAAAGTATATTACAAACTTTTAATTTAGACCCTAAAGAATCATATTAGCTTGTACAAAAATGGCATTATATGACCCCTTTAAACGTTGATAAAACAGTCTCAATGTTTTTTTTTCAAATAAACGTAAAATACAACAAACTCAAGGAATTCAAGTAAATGGACAAAAAATTAAAAATGTAAATGAAACAAAATATTTAGGTTTAGTACTTGACTCAAACCTTGGTTTTAAAAGTCACATAAAAAAACTCAGTAATAAATTAAAATTTAATTTGATGAACTATAAACATATTAGAAATTCATTAACTACGGAAGCCTCAAACACATTCCTTAATACTATAATTGTTTCACATCTTTTGTATTGCATGCCTAGTTGGTCTCAGGCGTGTAAAACATCGCTAAAGTTTCTTGAATCATTATACAAAAGGGCTATAAAAATTCATGATAAAAAGTCTCGCTACTACCATCATTGTAAAGTATTAAGTAAATATAACATTCTAAATTTTGAAAACCTTATTAAATATAATCAAATTTCTTCTCTATTTAAAATTATTCATAACATCGCTGCTCCTCCCTTAAGAAAATTTGTGACACTAAATTCGGAGAGAAATTTTAGAACCACACGGTCGACAGTTAGAGGAGAGTGCAGCGTTCCAAGATGCAGAACCACATATGGTCAACAATCGTTCTCTTATAAAGCAGTGAGCCTTTGGAATACTCTTCCAAATAAAATTATCTCTTGCACTAACTATAGCATATTTACACGCCTGACCAAACAGTGGTTATTAACAAAGCAAACCTGTACGCACTGAATGACTGCGATACGTATGATGTAATCTATGAATGAATAAGTTATAGATTCCTGTAGTAGAGACTGTTATATGATGTGAGTGAAGTGATGCTTCTGTGTATTATAATTCTGTACATATTTTTAAAATTTTGTAAGTATATCATCAACCTGTCCAGGGACTGCAGGCGGAAATTAGCATTTTTGCTATAACCTGGCACATGACATCTCTTCTTTCTTAGATTAATGGTTTTTGTGCATTGTCCCTGATCAAATAAATAAATAAATAAATAAAATAAATAAAAAATATTTGGAAATGTGCTTTTTAGCGATTGGATTATTAATTTAACTTAATTATTTAGATTGAATAGACCCGTGCTGTTAAAATGAGTTTTATATTATTAGTGACGTTCATAGCGCCATCATTAACATTTTTATAAAGCCATTAGCAATTTAAAGCATGTTAACATCACTGCAAAAAGACATCTAATATAAAATCAATATTTATTCACCTAGTATAATAATAGCAAGTTCTCTCCCTCGTGTCCCGCAAAATCAGGTGTGCTGACCTGCAACAGATCTAGCCAGGTGGTAACCCTAGCTCGGTTCCCACGCCGTATCGGCTCAAATGCATAAGCAATGGGACACACGGGCTCAACAGGTCTTTCAAGTTCGTCTCCCTCCATTTCAAATCAAGTGCATATTGAATCCGGTCCAGAAACGCTTCACTCTCTTCACTCACCAACAGAACCAACCAACCCCGTTACGTAGACTGTGACGTCACTCCAAAATGGCGACTCGCTAGATGGATAGCTAGCTAGAAATTACGAAAATAATTGTCATATCTGTGGTTTTAACAACTTTTTAAAATAAAATCTTAGGCAATGTGATTTTTCCAATATATGTAGCTACTACCAGTGCCAAAACATGGACGTTTCATTCCCCCTTTAAGGCTATCTTGCATCCCAGGCCGGGCTATGTGCCTAAAGTGCCATCTAATGTGGCACGGCCTACGGTTCTGCAGGCTTTCATCCTCCACCTCACGTGACGGCGGATGAAGAAAGACTTAATTTGCTCTGCCCTGTCAGAGCTCTCAAGATATATGTCATAGGTCTTCTTCATGGGGGAAGTCAGTTCAGTTGCTGGTGTGCTTCGGGTCGCCCAAGAAGGGGCTTCCCGCATCCAAACAGACCATCAGTAACTGGGTCATTCAGGCTATCTCTATGGCCTATCAGGTGCGCAGTTTGCCTTCACCTTTGGCCGTGAGGGCTCATTCAACCAGAGGCATGGCGTCCCCTAGAGCCCTCCTTTCAGGGGCCCCGATCCGAGAAGTGTTCGATGCAGCAGGATGGGCTACCCCTCATACTTTCATCAGAGTCTATAACCTGGACATTCCTTCTACGCCAGGCACTCTAGTGCTCCCGTCCTAAGTGTGCCTGTGCGCAGCTTCACACTGGGACAGGCAGGGCTCGTTGTGGCATAGTGGGTACTCGTTCCCCAAAGTGTCGTGGTCGACGCAGTTCAAGTTCCCTCGAAAGAGAACGTCTCGGGTTACGACTATAACCCTTGTTCCCTGAGAAGGGAACGAGACACTGCGTCCCTCCGCCACGCCTTCCCCTGCCGGGGAGCGACTTGCTTCATCGCAGAAGCTAACTCTGTTGTGTGCCGGCGTCCCTTTGGAGCTTCCGTGTATGCCGTCACGTTACGTCATGACGCAGCACCAATCAGGATAGGATTAGTTTCATTCATACTTCAGATGCGTTATGCTAAGGGCGTTCCCCAAAGTGTCGTAGGCGACGCAGTGTCTCGTTCCCTTCTCAGGGAACAAGGGTTACAGTCGTAACCCGAGACGTTTTTCTCCTCTGGGAAATCTAATACGAACAGGAATGTCTGCGACTGCGGTTTATTATTTTTTACAGCAATTCGGATGATTTTCTATACACACCGTTACAGTATTTTCCAAAATGTAAGTCTCGTTTTTATCATCTGAAGCATGTTGCGACTTATTTGATGCAATTAATGCCCAAAACATGCATAAAGTGCTCACATTTTTGCTGAATAAGAGAGAAACATGAGCTCAAGTTTATTCGTAAAGTGTATTTCAATTTATTTTGGCTAGGCGTTTATAATAAATGTTGCTTATAATGAAAGCCGCTGTAAGTTATGTTCCCATTCAATCAATCAAGTTAGATGTTACGTCGATACTGACGTATTGGGGTCTCACTTGGGAGCCTCGATCACCCTTTAGTAGTAAGAAAACACGGCCAATGAATATTGGCGAGTGAAATTTGCATGCCGAGCCACTCCTACCAGGACATACGGGTATATAAGCCGGCCTGCGACTCACTAAATCAGATTTTTGCTTCAGAGCCGAGCTGTTGCGCACAGTGATCGCTCTCTTCCAATTGCCTCACAAAAGAGCTTGTTCCTGATCAAAAGCGCATTCATCCTGCGATCCACTCCTCGGCGCAAAAGAGCAGATTTCCCTAAAAAAAAGAGCAAGCACAGGCGGCGAGTGTCTTTTCAAAGATGTCTTTCCGTCCGTGTGTTTCTGGATGCGGCCGTTTCCGGTCTTCATCTGATGGCCACGGTTGCTGTCTCGCATGTCTGGGCCGTGAGCATGCTGAGAGAGCGTTCGCGGAGGGTTCATGCTCTCATTGCGAGAGCATGTCCATGTTGGCATTGTGATAGAGACTCTCTTTCTTTGCAAGTCCCCTCTGCTGTTACCGAGCCCTTTACCGCTCCTCAAAGCAGAGCCACGGGTCTGGTTAACACTTTGGGAGACCTGAGGGTTACAGCGGGATCATTTCCACCGGGCCAGTCCCCATGGACCTCCCACTCCTGTAGTGTGCCATGAGCCATCGAGCTGCCGGATGATAGCGTGGGTCCTTCTCTTGGGGAACCAGAGTGTCATTCGACGCTCCGGATGAAGATTAGATGTTGAAAGTTGCATCGGAGACCGGGCTATTGTCCTCTGGAGAGGAACATCTGGGGTGTTCACTCATGCTGAATCAGATTCAGAGTTGACGGCCATGATTGCCCGGGCCACCGCAGGCATCAGACTCGAGTGGAACCCTCCACCTGGTCCTGAGCGCTCGTGGTTGGACCTCAACCCAGCCACCTGATCGAGCCCCCATCAATAAGACAATGCATCCCGTTCCTCAGGCCGCTTAACCCTCTAAGCATCCATCCAAGCGGGCCTGATATGGGCATCTCAGAGATGAAGGGAGCTGCTCTGAACCCGGAGGTGGTATTTGCCTCGCTCCTTCCCCCGGAGGTGGTCGGCCGGATAATCTTTTGTTCAAAAGAGTTTATTTCTTTGCCTCCACAGGCCCCTTAGGCCAGTGGAACCCGCTTTTCAAGAAAGGAGCAGTTTCCTCAGTCTCTGGGCCATACCAGGCGTGGTTTGGCAGTTACTGCTGCCTTACTCCCAGCCCCCCTTCTCTCGCCACAGGGAGGGAGTTTGCGTTTCGAGGAAGCTCTTCTTACTCACTCCTCCCTAGCCAGTGCCTTGCAGGAATCACTAAACCAGGTCACACCACACTCACTGCCTCTACTTTGGGATGCTATGCTTGTCTGGTTATTTGCCCGCTGACTCATTCTGACAGGCAGACTCAGCTACACGATTCAGTTCGCCAGGTGTCCCCGCATATTCAGTGGCATCTATTTGCCTCCATGACAAACAAAAATGCCCCTGTCCTGTGTGCAGAGATTGTGATCTTGCTGGCGAAGGATGCAATAGAGCCTGTCCTCGGCTTATGGCCGATCTTGGATCTGCAGGTCTTGAACCGGGCCCTTCACAAGCTCCCGTTGAAGATGCTAACACAGAAACCGTCCTCACGTGTGTATGCCCCCAAGATTGGTTTGCAGCGATCTACCTGAAGGACGCATACTTTCATGTCTTGATTTTCCCTCAACACAGGCCATTTCTTCGGCGTGTGCAACAGACATCCAGCTTCGGCTCCTGGACAGGATCTCGACTGCAGTGGCATATCAGTAGCCTAGAGTTGTTGGCAGTGCTGCTCGCCATTGCTTCAGGGCAAGCTCGTGTTGGTCCTCACGGACAACACTGCGACGGTTGCGTACATAACCCACCAAGGCGGGGTGCACTCAAATTGCATATCACAACTCGCCGGCCATCTCCTCCTTTGGAGTCAGCAGCAAGGCAAGGCAAGTTTATTTATATAGCACATTTCTCTACACTATGGCAATTCAAATTGATTTACATAGAGAGGAAATAATCCCAAAATAAAAGCAAGGAAAATTCAAACAGTTATTCAAAAGCTTTACATAGAAAGGAATTATAATAATCACACTATAGCAATTTATAGAGCTTTGCATAGAAAATAGACACAAAAAATAAATGCAGGTGGAATTAAAGCAGTTATAACAGGAATTAAAAGAGATAAATGATACAGTTATAAAATGAATTAACAGTAAAAAGATGATACATAGAATAAACTTCTCCTCTGGCAAAACACCGGAGTTACTTATTTTGACTCTGAGATTTCCCGATGATGGCCAGTATTCTTCTGTGGATTTTCAGTAGTACCGTGGATTATCTGAGCCCACCATACCAGTAATCTGTACTAGTCACCACAGTGTTCCCTTGATAATCCGTACCATACCAGTAATCTGTACTAGTGACCACAGTGTTCCCTTGATAATCCGTACCATACCAGCAATCTGTACTAGTTACCACAGTGTTCCCTTAATAATCCGTACCATACCAGTAATCTGTACTAGTCACCACAGTGTTCCCTTGATAATCCGTACCATACCAGTAATCTGTACTAGTTACCACAGTGTTCCCTTGATAATCCGTACCATACCAGTAATCTGTACTAGTCACCACAGTGTTCCCTTGTTAATTCGTACCATACCAGTAATCTGTACTAGTCACCCCACTGTTCCCTTGATAATCCGTACCATACCAGTAATCTGTACTAGTCACCACAGTGTTCCCTTGATAATCCGTACCATACCAGTAATCTGTACTAGTCACCACAGTGTTCCCTTGATAATCCGTACCAGACTAGCAATCTGTACTAGTCACCACAGTGTTCCCTTGATAATCCGTACCAGACTAGCAATCTGTACTAGTCACCACAGTGTTCCCTTGATAATCCGTACCATACCAGTAATCTGTACTAGTCACCACAGTGTTCCCTTGATAATCCGTACCAGACTAGCAATCTGTACTAGTCACCACAGTGTTCCCTTGATAATCCGTACCAGACTAGCAATCTGTACTAGTCACCACAGTGTTCCCTTGATAATCCGTACCATACCAGTAATCTGTACTAGTCACCACAGTGTTCCCTTGTTAATCCGTACCATACCAGTAATCTGTACTAGTCACCACAGTGTTCCCTTGATAATCCGTACCATACCAGTAATCTGTACTAGTCACCACAGTGTTCCCTTGATAATCCGTACCAGACTAGCAATCTGTACTAGTCACCACAGTGTTCCCTTGATAATCCGTACCATACCAGTAATCTGTACTAGTCACCACAGTGTTCCCTTGATAATCCGTACCAGACTAGCAATCTGTACTAGTCACCCCACTGTTCCCTTGATAATCCGTACCATACCAGTAATCTGTACTAGTCACCACAGTGTTCCCTTGATAATCCGTACCATACCAGTAATCTGTACTAGTCACCACAGTGTTCCCTTGATAATCCGTACCATACCAGCAATTTGTACTAGTCACCACAGTGTTCCCTTGATAATCCGTACCATACCAGTAATCTGTACTAGTCACCACAGTGTTCCCTTGATAATCCGTACCATACCAGTAATCTGTACTAGTCACCACAGTGTTCCCTTGATAATCCGTACCAGACTAGCAATCTGTACTAGTCACCCCACTGTTCCCTTGATAATCCGTACCATACCAGTAATCTGTACTAGTCACCACAGTGTTCCCTTGATAATCCGTACCATACCAGTAATCTGTACTAGTCACCACAGTGTTCCCTTGATAATCCGTACCATACCAGTAATCTGTACTATTCACCACAGTGTTCCCTTGATAATCCGTACCAGACTAGCAATCTGTACTAGTCAACACAGTGTTCCCTTGATAATCCGTACCAGACTAGCAATCTGTACTAGTCACCACAGTGTTCCCTTGATAATCCGTACCATACCAGTAATCTGTACTAGTCACCACAGTGTTCCCTTGTTAATCCGTACCATACCAGTAATCTGTACTAGTCACCACAGTGTTCCCTTGATAATCCGTACCATACCAGTAATCTGTACTAGTCACCCCACTGTTCCCTTGATAATCCGTACCATACCAGTAATCTGTACTAGTCACCACAGTGTTCCCTTGATAATCCGTACCATACCAGTAATCTGTACTAGTCACCACAGTGTTCCCTTGATAATCCGTACCATACCAGTAATCTGTACTAGTCACCACAGTGTTCCCTTGATAATCCGTACCATACCAGTAATCTGTACTAGTGACCACAGTGTTCCCTTGATAATCCGTACCATACCAGCAATCTGTACTAGTTACCACAGTGTTCCCTTAATAATCCGTACCATACCAGTAATCTGTACTAGTCACCACAGTGTTCCCTTGATAATCCGTACCATACCAGTAATCTGTACTAGTTACCACAGTGTTCCCTTGATAATCCGTACCATACCAGTAATCTGTACTAGTCACCACAGTGTTCCCTTGTTAATTCGTACCATACCAGTAATCTGTACTAGTCACCCCACTGTTCCCTTGATAATCCGTACCATACCAGTAATCTGTACTAGTCACCACAGTGTTCCCTTGATAATCCGTACCATACCAGTAATCTGTACTAGTCACCACAGTGTTCCCTTGATAATCCGTACCAGACTAGCAATCTGTACTAGTCACCACAGTGTTCCCTTGATAATCCGTACCAGACTAGCAATCTGTACTAGTCACCACAGTGTTCCCTTGATAATCCGTACCAGACTAGCAATCTGTACTAGTCACCACAGTGTTCCCTTGATAATCCGTACCAGACTAGCAATCTGTACTAGTCACCACAGTGTTCCCTTGATAATCCGTACCATACCAGTAATCTGTACTAGTCACCACAGTGTTCCCTTGTTAATCCGTACCATACCAGTAATCTGTACTAGTCACCACAGTGTTCCCTTGATAATCCGTACCATACCAGTAATCTGTACTAGTCACCACAGTGTTCCCTTGATAATCCGTACCAGACTAGCAATCTGTACTAGTCACCACAGTGTTCCCTTGATAATCCGTACCATACCAGTAATCTGTACTAGTCACCACAGTGTTCCCTTGATAATCCGTACCAGACTAGCAATCTGTACTAGTCACCCCACTGTTCCCTTGATAATCCGTACCATACCAGTAATCTGTACTAGTCACCACAGTGTTCCCTTGATAATCCGTACCATACCAGTAATCTGTACTAGTCACCACAGTGTTCCCTTGATAATCCGTACCATACCAGCAATTTGTACTAGTCACCACAGTGTTCCCTTGATAATCCGTACCATACCAGCAATCTGTACTAGTCACCACAGTGTTCTCTTGATAATCCGTACCATACCAGTAATCTGTATTAGTCACCACAGTGTTCCCTTGATAATCCGTACCATACCAGTAATCTGTACTAGTCACCACAGTGTTCCCTTGATAATCCGTACCATACCAGCAATCTGTACTAGTCACCACAGTGTTCCCTTGATAATCCGTACCATACCAGCAATCTGTACTAGTCACCACAGTGTTCCCTTGATAATCCGTACCATACCAGTAATCTGTACTAGTCACCACAGTGTTCCCTTGATAATCCGTACCATACCAGTAATCTGTACTAGTCACCACAGTGTTCCCTTGATAATCCGTACCATACCAGTAATCTGTACTAGTCACCACAGTGTTCTCTTGATAATCCGTACCATACCAGTAATCTGTACTAGTCACCACAGTGTTCCCTTGATAATCCGTACCAGACTAGCAATCTGTACTAGTCACCACAGTGTTCCCTTGATAATCCGTACCATACCAGCAATCTGTACTAGTCACCACAGTGTTCCCTTGATAATCCGTACCATACCAGTAATCTGTACTAGTCACCACAGTGTTCCCTTGATAATCCGTACCATACCAGTAATCTGTACTAGTCACCACAGTGTTCCCTTGATAATCCGTACCATACCAGTAATCTGTACTAGTCACCACAGTGTTCCCTTGATAATCCGTACCAGACTAGCAATCTGTACTAGTCACCACAGTGTTCCCTTGATAATCCGTACCATACCAGCAATCTGTACTAGTCACCACAGTGTTCCCTTGATAATCCGTACCATACCAGTAATCTGTACTAGTCACCACAGTGTTCCCTTGATAATCCGTACCATACCAGTAATCTGTACTAGTCACCACAGTGTTCCCTTGATAATCCGTACCATACCAGTAATCTGTACTAGTCACCACAGTGTTCCCTTGATAATCCGTACCAGACTAGCAATCTGTACTAGTCACCACAGTGTTCCCTTGATAATCCGTACCAGACTAGCAATCTGTACTAGTCACCACAGTGTTCCCTTGATAATCCGTACCATACCAGTAATCTGTACTAGTCACCACAGTGTTCCCTTGTTAATCCGTACCATACCAGTAATCTGTACTAGTCACCACAGTGTTCCCTTGATAATCCGTACCATACCAGTAATCTGTACTAGTCACCACAGTGTTCCCTTGATAATCCTTACCAGACTAGCAATCTGTACTAGTCACCACAGTGTTCCCTTGATAATCCGTACCATACCAGTAATCTGTACTAGTCACCACAGTGTTCCCTTGATAATCCGTACCAGACTAGCAATCTGTACTAGTCACCCCACTGTTCCCTTGATAATCCGTACCATACCAGTAATCTGTACTAGTCACCACAGTGTTCCCTTGATAATCCGTACCATACCAGTAATCTGTACTAGTCACCACAGTGTTCCCTTGATAATCCGTACCATACCAGCAATTTGTACTAGTCACCACAGTGTTCCCTTGATAATCCGTACCATACCAGCAATCTGTACTAGTCACCACAGTGTTCTCTTGATAATCCGTACCATACCAGTAATCTGTACTAGTCACCACAGTGTTCCCTTGATAATCCGTACCATACCAGTAATCTGTACTAGTCACCACAGTGTTCCCTTGATAATCCGTACCATACCAGCAATCTGTACTAGTCACCACAGTGTTCCCTTGATAATCCGTACCATACCAGCAATCTGTACTAGTCACCACAGTGTTCCCTTGATAATCCGTACCATACCAGTAATCTGTACTAGTCACCACAGTGTTCCCTTGATAATCCGTACCATACCAGTAATCTGTACTAGTCACCACAGTGTTCCCTTGATAATCCGTACCATACCAGTAATCTGTACTAGTCACCACAGTGTTCTCTTGATAATCCGTACCATACCAGTAATCTGTACTAGTCACCACAGTGTTCCCTTGATAATCCGTACCAGACTAGCAATCTGTACTAGTCACCACAGTGTTCCCTTGATAATCCGTACCATACCAGCAATCTGTACTAGTCACCACAGTGTTCCCTTGATAATCCGTACCATACCAGTAATCTGTACTAGTCACCACAGTGTTCCCTTGATAATCCGTACCATACCAGTAATCTGTACTAGTCACCACAGTGTTCCCTTGATAATCCGTACCATACCAGTAATCTGTACTAGTCACCACAGTGTTCTCTTGATAATCCGTACCATACCAGTAATCTGTACTAGTCACCACACTGTTCCCTTGATAATCCGTACCAGACTAGCAATCTGTACTAGTCACCACAGTGTTCCCTTGATAATCCGTACCATACCAGTAATCTGTACTAGTCACCACAGTGTTCCCTTGATAATCCGTACCATACCAGTAATCTGTACTAGTCACCACAGTGTTCCCTTGACTGTCATGAGTCAGTCCCTCTCAAACTCCACCACTGGATTTACTGATTTTATCAATCAGTGCCATTTGCGTTCAGTTTAGAATCAAAAGGAAGAATACAGTAGTTTAGAATCAAACAGAGAATGCAGAAATAAAATATAGTGGAATAAGTTGGACGCACAGTGGCACAGTACTCATTCAGTAAATGCACAGCTAAACAGATGTGTTTTGAGTCTGGATTTGAATGCAGCGGCTCAGTTCGCTCCGTGCCATCCACATTCTGGGTCAAGTCAAGTATATAGCGCTTATTACAATACAGATTGTTTCAAAGCAGCTTTACAGGTTGAGCTCAATCATGCGGCGACGTGCTCTCACGACAGCTCATGCTTCCGGGAGAATGTAGACTCCATCCCCAGGTGGTCGAGCTGATCTGGAGTCGATTCGGGTGTCCTCCCACTGCCCTTCCAGGAGTCCTCCCACTGCCCGCTCTTTTACTCCCTGACTGAGATCTGCTTCTTTCCCAACTCTGTGTCGGTAGTAGTTCCATCCCTGTCTAGAGATCTATGTAGCCCTTAGTTAGAATAATATCCGTAGCTGTCCAGTGGAATAGGCACACTTTCCCAGCGTTAACAACACTGGTCATGGCTGGAAAAAGAAAGATTTTTATTGGGAATTGAGAACACAACTTCTAAGAGGAACATCAGCTACGATGTCTCCATGGTAAGGCTAGTCCCATCCATCCTGTTGGTATGGAGGACTATTATTATTTGGGCTTACAGTACGTGGGGCGCTGGGTAGGTTACGACTGGATGAGGGCTGTTGCCAAAAGGGCACTCTGTATCTTGCCAGCATCTGCATCTCCAGCACTCGAAAACAGTTCAGTGACTGTGGCCCTTTCCATAGGGACCCCAATACGTCATTATTGACGTAACGTCGAATGCGACTGACTGAATACGTCTGGACTGAATCATAATCATACACTGTTCGTTCGTTGGCCAGAGTTGCTGGCCAGCTTATATATACCCGTATAAACAGGAGTGGCTCGGCATGCAAATCTCACTCACCAATATTCATTGGCCCATTTTCCTAATACTCTGAGGTGATCGAGGCTAGCAAGTGAGACCGCTAAACGTCAGAATCGACGTGACCTCTCCGTTCCCTCCTTCAGGGAAAGAGGGTTACATCAGTAACCAAGACGTTTGTTTCGTACTCTATTTTTCATTCCTGTTCTGAACATGATTAAATTTGTACACTGACGGTAATTAAAATACATCTTTATAGTGTTTATAATGCTTCTAAGCATTTCATTTACCGAAATTTTACACTATTTCGGTAAATGTTACACTGATGCGGCCTGCAGTAGTCAATGCAATTTTTGATTTTCCGGAGAATAGTGTGTAATGATTGTGTTGGTGATCGAGCTCCTGGTGTCACCGATGCTCTTGTTAATAAATGTGTGTTCTCTGTTCCAGATAAGGGTTAAGCTTGAGGAATAGTAACGTGTGTGTTAGGCTTGTTTACCCTGATGCCGTCTGCATGTCCTGTTTAAGGGAGGAGTGTTATTCTGACCGACTGCAGTCACACACACACGACACACACACACCTGAAGGACTGAGGCATGTTCACATGTCTCCTCTTAAGATGCTCATTAATATTTATGACATCAGTTCCTCCTCAGGAAGGCAGACTAGCATCCGTGAGCTGTGATGTATTTGCAGTCAGACGAGTGTGTGTGTGTGTAAATGCGTGTGTGTGATGTATTAGCAGTCAGACACATTAGACACAAGCATCTCCAAACATCCTGAGAACCGCAACACATCGTCTCTGACCGTCCATAATTCACACCAATACAGTATTTCCAAGAGCCACATCAGTGTGTGTGTGTGTGTGTGTGTGTGTGTGTGAGAGCAAACAGAGGTCACTAATTATTCTGTCTCTGTTTTGCCTCGTTAGCAGATTGTGGATGTGAGAGGGACTAAATGATGAACACGACCTCAGAGCGACAGACACACACTTCTAGCCCTCAGATGACACTGTTTTACTCTGAATGTGTTGCGTCTACAGATAAACATGCTCTGATGATCATCAGTGTCACAGAAATCCCCAAACATTATTCTCCAGTCAATCAATAAACAGCATCACACTATCACCCTATACTGAGTGCTGGAGTGGTTAAGCCTTTGCTAAAGTATCCGTCGTAATCAGCTAAAATACTCGCGTTGCTTACTTTACTTCCTGAACAAGTGTGCACTCTTACATCCACGTGAACCGGGCCACAGTTCCAGTGCATCTGGACTCAGATCTAATCTGGGGTTCGGTACCGTGTGACAGCTTCACATTAGCAGTTTTTCATGCGAACCGAGGCTGTTTCTAACTAACCTGCCAGCTTTAGAGCTCCCTCAGTTAGAGAAATCTCACGCTCTGCTGCTGTATTATAGCAAAGAGAAAGAGCAAATCTATAATCCTGAAACCAAGCGAAACCCCAGTTAAAACAGTGAACGTCTCGATGTTTTTGTAGTGCAATGACTCGGGCACATGTCAGAGGACGCCGCTGTACCGACTCATTTCATTTACTAATAATACAGACAATAATCCCTCAGCGTTTCTCACCATCTAATTACTGCCTCCGCGTCTTTTTATTTTAATCCATTATTTATTTTCCATGAGATTAAACATGCAGTAAAAAGCCTAATTCGGTTTTGTTCGGCTCGTGGTTGATTAGAATGGAGGGGGATATTTGAGATATGAAATTAAATCAGTGACTCACTCTCTCTCTCTCTCTGTGTGTGTGTGTGTGTGTTGTGTTCAGGAAGCTTCTTGTTCACAGCGTCTCAGTGTTTCTCACAATAATAGGAAGATTCTGCTCATCTGGCCTCTGTCTGTCCCGTGGGTTTCTCAGGGCATGACTGTGACCCGCAGCATGTGATACACACACACACACACACACACATGAGTTACTGAAGCGATGCGACACGACCCGTCTATAAAGACCGAATGTTTCATTACTCGCTGCAGGAGTCCAGGACTGGCATTAATGTTGGAGTCGATTCAACAGAGACATCTAAACAATACCAGTGACACCGAGCACATCAAACCAATTACAGGAGACAGAAGAAAGGCCAGAGAAACATGAACCCAGAAGGGCACTGTCATGCTCACATACACACTTTTATTCTCGCTGAAAGACTCACTTTAGTTTCCTCCATGTCTTTTATATTCCAACACAGGGTTTCCCAAACTCTTTGTCACACCAAATATTATCTTAAAGTCAACTTGAGATTTGAAGTTAATATTCCAATAATTAAATGACACATTTTCATGTTTGTGGTTCACTGGTGTTGGTCACTTGCAAGTAAACAGATAAACCATCTTTTTTTTAAATAGGGCTGCATGACTTGGCCAACAAAAATATACTGTGAATTATGATGTCATATATTGTGGTTGTGATTTGAGCCTCAGTATAACATTTTATTGAATGTATTAATGAAAATGTCTCATATTGCTCCTGCTGAGACAAAGAACAAACGCTTTGGGTTTATTCTTGTTCCAGATGCGTTTCACTCAGATATACGGCACAATAGGGAAGAAAACACCAACGCAACCTGTCATGACGACTTAAGTTACAATAACAAGATGTATGTCTAATGATGTTCAATCTCTCGAATTGAATCAAATCAAATACTCAAGTTTTGGCAGAATATTGGTGAAATATAGTATAAATGCATGTTGAGGGGGATCCAACATGGTGGCGAGCCAGATTTCTAGTTTTTAAAACTCTTAAAGACACTTAGCTGACTAAGTAGTATCCGAGTTTAACCGTGGTCACAAAGAGTGTTGATTCGTCATGGCAAATCGAAGAACCACAAAGAAATATCCGGATAAAACTGAGGAAACTCTTGACGGTAATGAAGCTAGCGCTAAGCTCCACTAGCTGTTAGCATGAACAACGAAGAGGATAAATGAGGTAATGAAGGCTCTCGCTGACATGAAAACCTTTCTCTTCCAAATGCAAAGGCGTCCTGAATGCTATTCAATAGATAAAAAAATGACATT